>NC_091300.1:7183127-7393127 GCF_038502225.1 Cherax quadricarinatus | reverse complement strand
GTACACATTTTTACAACTTATTTAACATACAGCACTTGAATCTACACCTGTAAAAACATTACCAAACAACAAATCACTGGAGCAAAAGACTGTTGATTGTTTTTAACGCGCTGGCCGTCTCCCACCAAGGTAGGGTGACCCTACACAACGTGACCTTATGCATTCTATATCTTTGTATTACTCACTTGTAATGGAAGGTGCAGGAAGACCTACTCTTGCTGCCTCAACTTGGGAAACCAGAATGGTCACTTGCTTGCTGAGATCCTTCATCTGGCCATCAAGTCGCTTGTTTTCTCGTTCTAAACAATTTGTGCGTCTGCGTGCTTCATCTGCTTCTAACCTCTAAAACATAGCAGACATCATAAAGCATTTATTAATCTCTTGAAACAGTCACAAAGCCATGTTAATTTTATCCAGTATTTATATTTTTCTTCCTAATATCAATGATTTTGACAGTGCATTTTAAGCTCTAACTAATTTATTGTAAGCTGTATAGCAGTTCACATATGATAAAATTTGTTATTCATTCTTGTTGAAAAAAATAAAAATAAAAAAAAAATTATTAGTTTCTGTTCCGGGTTTTTAACAAAACCACCAATCATCCCGTGTTCGTATACCCAAAAACAGCAATAAAAAGTTTACTTGTTTCTCCAATTCTGCAAGTGCATCATCTAGCTGAGCATGAAGGGTGGTGATTGTTTCTAGTGACTTATGATGGTCTTCACGTTGCTTCTTTAACACTGGAACCCGTTCCTCAATTTCCTACAACAATGTAAAAAAAAAAAAAAAATCATCTTACTTGCCTAAAATTTTCAAACATTTTATAATAAAATGAAATGTAGAAATTTGTGGTCAACTGATATACAGTACTTCAAATACATTATTGGTTTCAGAATTTGTCACAGGAAATCAAACCAAAAGCCCTTGACAAAGGGAAGAAAGCAGAAGAAAACAAATACAGTGGTACCTCGAGTTATGAAATTTAATCTTTTCAGAAGGCTGTTCGAGTGCTGATACCAAACGAATTTGTTTCCATGAGGAATAATGTAAATTAGATTAGTCCATTTCAGACCCCAAAAAATACACTTACAAAAGCACTTACAAAAATACACTTACACAACTGATCGAGTTGAGAGCTGTTCGAAGCTCAAGGTACCACTGTATAAGATAAAGAAGTGTAAAACATTCAATAATATACAAAAGATTTCAAAATACTGTAAATAGCATATTAATTTAATATAAAGTTGCTGAAACAGAAAATGAAAAAGAGAGACTGAAAACCAAGGCTGTAGTGTAAACAATAAACTAGAAAATTATCCAATAACGTCTTACCTAGGGGTTTTTGTTGAAATTTTATTGTTCATCTATATAATTCAATAAAGCCTACAGTACTATGCAAATCCAAATTACCTGCAAGATCTGGTCAACATAGCGCTTGAGCCGCTTGTTTTCTTCTTCTGTGGCCATAAGCTTCTCAGAAACAGAGAGATATTCTGAATACAACTGTGTAAGACTCAAGCCACGGCTTACTAACTCACTAGCTGCACTTGCTGCTGGTGACAGCTCCTTGTAACTGCAATGATCTAAAGATATTTTTGTCTTTTTAAACATTAGGTCCAATTAAAAAATTTCAATACTACATTTGTTTCCTCTGCCTCAGTGACAAACACTTCAAATAAAATATCAGTTAAGACTAAATACTAAAATAAACCTTAGACAAAATAAAAATTTTACTAGTGTTATCCTTTGGATAAATTATACTGTACTAAATATTATACTGTACTAAATATTTATTGCACTAAATATTCTTCTATTTATTACCTTTCTTGGAACTGGATTCCAACAACATATTAACTTTGTCTAATTCATTCTTTAAGTCTTTCACTAATAAGTTTGACTGCCTCAGAGATTCTTCATTTTCTTCATCAGCCTTGGCTTTAGCCTGCTCAAGGGCCCCATAGTGATCACTGGCTTCTTGTAATAGCTTACGAAGCTCCTCGACAGCATTCTCCAGCTCAGCAGCACGTTCTTTCTCCTTCTGTGCTGATCCTAAAATAAATGATGCCCTTTAGCACTATATACAGTATTACAAACAGGTATAGTCATCTTTAGACAAACTAAATCCTCTGTATTAATGTTTGTAGATGACATGAAATCTAATAACGGATGTTAAAAACTGGAAAGGAGTGGGAGAAGTATTAAGATTTTAATAGACTGCAAGTGGTCAGGACATTGAATGCAACCTGGGAAGCATGAAGCCACAGACAACACACAAGAAGAAAGATCTTGAAATAAGTCTCATGTGATGAATGTCACCAGAAGTGAACATCAACTGTACACTTGCAGTAGCACAGTAAATGTCCAATTAAACAGATAAATAGGGGCGGAAGGAATGTCTAATTTACCGAAAATTCTGTCATATATACTGAACATTTCATTTAAACAGACATAGTCTGCTTAATCAATCGACTACCAGACAGAGAAATGCCCAATGAAATATACTTATCTGTCTGTGTTGGTGGACTACCAGACATACTAAGAATAAACTATAATACAATACAATATTACCTATTAGCTGTAAAGCTTCAGCAACAACATTGCATATGGTGTGGGCAATGTGTGGTGTAAATATTATGAAGAGAATTTGTAGCTTGGAGATTAGGAGATACGGGGTTGCTGAGGTGGTTTGGACATCAGAGAAAGAGCATAATAGGATGACTTGGAGGGTGTATAAATCTGTAATGGAGGGAAGGCATGGTAGGGGTCACCCTAGGAAAGGTAACAGGAAGAGGGTAAAGGAGGTTTTGAGAGTGAGCGGCTGGGACATCCAGGAGATGTATGCGCGCGCATGAGTGTTAGGAGTGGAGGTAAATGGTTTTTGGAACTTGAGCTGTTGGAGTGTGAGCAACGTAAAATTTTGTGAAGAAATTCAGGAAAACCAGGAGGGGTAAGGACACTTGCAGTTTGGAGGGGCATCTGAACAGTAATAGTGACACACCTCTGGCAAGACAGTGATCAAGTGAATGATGGTGAAAGTGTTTCAATCTTCAGGTCACCCTACCTCAGTAGGAGATGGCCAGTGTTACAAAAAGTACATCTGTATTTTATCAGTTGCTTTTAGGAGTAAAAAAAAAAAAACCTTGCTTTGGTTATATCAGTGATGTATAACCCCAGGTATACAGCAATAGTAGGCCTGCAGTTGTTTATATTAAGAGACAAGTAGCCATTGGACATCGACTTTTAAAATACAGAATGCAATGAAATTTTCTATGCAGTGATAACTGTGCTAATAACACAAGCTAAAACTTTCATGCAAATTAAACCATTTTTTTTTTTCCAACAAGTCGGCCGTCTCCCACCGAGGCAGGGTGACCCAAAAAGAAAGAAAATCCCCAAAAATAAAATACTTTCATCATTCAACACTTTCACCTCATTCACACATAATCACTGTTTTTGCAGAGGTGCCCAGAATACAACAGTTTAGAAGTATATACGTATAAAAATACACAAAATATCCCTCCAAACTGCCAATATCCCAAACCCCTCCTTTAGAGTGCAGGCACTGTACTTCCCATTTCCAGGACTCAAGTCCGGTTATATAAAATAACCAGTTTCCCTGAATCCCTTCACTAAATATTACCCTGCTCACACTCCAACAGATCGTCAGGTCCCAAATACCTTTCGTCTCCATTCACTATCTAACACGCTCACACATGCCTGCTGGAAGTCCAAGCCTCTCGCCCACAAAACCTCCCTTACCCCTTCCTTCCAACCTTTTCGAGGACAACCCCTACCCCGCATTCCTTCTCCAACAGATTTAAATGCTCTCCATGTCATTCTACTTTGATCCATTCTCTCTAAATGACCAAACCACCTCAACAACCCCTCTTCAGCCCTCTGACTAATACTTTTATTAACTCCACACCTTCTCCTAACTTCCACACTCCGAATTTTCTGTATAATATTTACACCACACATTGCCCTTAGACAGGACATCTCCACTGCCTCCAACTGCCTCCTTGCTGCTGCACTCACAACCCAAGCTTCACACTCATATAAGAGTGTTGGTACTACAAAACTTTCATACATTCAATTCTTTGCCTCCACAGATAACGTTTTTCGTCTCCACACATACCTCAACGCACCACTCACCTTTTTTCCCTCATCACTTCTATGATTAACCTCATCCTTCATAAATTAAATCCATCTGCCGACACATCAACTCCCAAGTATCTGAAAACATTCACTTCTTCCATACTACTCCTTCCCAATTTGATATCCAATTTTTCTTTATCTAAATCATTTGATACCCTCATCACCTCACTCTTGTCTATGTTCACTTTCAACTTCCTACCTTTACACACACTCCCAAACTCATCCACTAACCTTTGCAATTTTTCTTTAGAATCTCCCATAAGCACAATATCATCAGCCAAAAGCAACTGTGTCAATTCCCATTTTGTATTTGATTCCCCATAATTTAATCCCACCCCTCTCCTGAACTCCCTAACATTTACTTCTTTTACAACCCCATCTATAAATATATTAAACAACCATGGTAAATGCAGCAGCGAGGAGACGGTTGGAGGCAGTGGAGATGTCCTGTCTAAGGGCAATGTGTGGTGTAAATATTATGCAGAAAATTCGGAGTTTGGAAATTAGGAAAAGGTGTGGAGTTTATAAAAGTATTAGTCAGAGGGCAGAAGAGGGGTTGTTGAGGTGGCTTGGTCATTTAGAGAGAATGGATCAAAGTAGAATGACATGGAAAGCATATAAATCTATAGGGAAAGGAAGGCGAGGTAGGGGTCGTCCTTGAAAGGGTTGGAGAGAGAGAGGGTAAAGGAGGTTTTGTGGGCAAGGGGCTTGGACTTCCAGCAAGCGTGCGTGAGCGTGTTAGATAGGAGTGAATGGAGACGAATGGTACTTGGGACCTGACGATCTGTTGGAGTGTGAGCAGGGTAATATTTAGTGAAGGGATTCAGGGAAACCGGTTATTTTCACATAGTCGGACTCGAGTCCTGGAAATGGGAAGCACAATGCCTGCACTTTAAAGGAGGGGTTTGGGATATTGGCAGTTTGGAGGGATATGTTGTGTATCTTTATGCTTCTAAACTGTTGTATTCTGAGCACCTCTGCAAAAACAGTGATTATGAGTGAGTGTGGTGAAAGTGTTGAATGATGATGAAAGCATTTTCTTTTTGGGGATTTTCTTTCTTTTTTAGGTCACCCTGCCTCGGTGGGAGACGGCCACACAACTCCCCCACACTCACATCCTGTTCTTCTTCACTCCTAAAAGATGGTATACCTCCCTGGCCAGTGCATGAAATTACCGCTTCCCTTTCTTCGTCGACATTTAAAAGTTCCTCAAAATATTCTCACCCTCTACCCAAAACCTCCATCTGCCCATCTACTAACTCCCCCACTCTGTTTTTAACTGACAAATCCATTCATTCTCTAGGCTTTCTTAACTTGTTTAACTCACTCCAAATTTTTTTTTTATTTTCATTAAAATTTCTTGACAATGCCTCTCCCACTCTATCATCTGCTCTCCTTTTACACTCTCTCACCACTCTCTTTACCTTTCTTTTACTCTCCATATACTCTACTCTTCTTATAACACTTCTGCTTTGTAAAAACCTCTCATAAGCTAACTTTTTCTCTTTTATCACACCCTTTACTGCATCATTCCACCAATCACTCCTCTTTCCTCCTGCACCCACCCTCCTATAACCACAAATGATTAAAGATAAAATCAAAGAAAACTCAGATGTAGATGAATGGTTCAGAGAACCGACATGTTGATAAATTAGACACATGTGCAACTCTTGGGTATCTTTATTGAGGAAACGTTTCGCCACACAGTGGCTTCATCAGTCCATACAAAGGAGAATCTTGAAGAACAGGAGGAGAATGAGGTAATCAGTCCTTCAACCTTGAGTCGATGTGGTCAGTCCATCAATCTTGAATAGAATACGGCATACGTACTGAGTAGGAGCTTATAAACCGTTGGCAGGAGAGGTGCAGCAGTCATAGGTCGTGTAACATTTGTTCAACGTTGAAGTAGGTCGTGCCCAAGAATTAGGCAAGCGAAGAATTCCCAAGTATTAAGATCCCAAGAAGTTGCAGTGTCTGACAGGTTTTCAGATGAATGGTTCAGAGAACCGACATGTTGATAAATTAGACACATGTGCAACTCTTGGGTATCTTTATTGAGGAAATGTTTCGCCACACAGTGGCTTCATCAGTCCATACAAAGGAGAATCTTGAAGAACAGGAGGAGAATGAGGTAATCAGTCCCTCAACCTTGAGTCGATGTGGTCAGCACGTATGCCGTATTCTATTCAAGATTGATGGACTGACCACATCGACTCAAGGTTGAGGGACTGATTTGTCCAGAATTTTAACTTGAAAACTTCATAAAAAAAAAAAAATGTTTAAACATAGTTTTGTAGAACCATCCATTATCTATAACACACCAAAAATTCAAGTTGATATCTCTAGAAAAATGCTGGCAGCGAAAGAATAAAAAACTCAAATAGCAGTACAAGTGACATCAGTCAACTCTGATGCCCTCCGATTCTAGCCACGTACTAAGGGTCTGAGGTGTTGGTAGTACTGTCTTGGTGATGAACCAGAATTGCCAGTTTGCAAACTGAACTAATACATATTACAATTATGAAAAGCAAACATGCATATATAATTTATTAAAAGTGTACTTTAATCAATGTGACATCATCAATGACACCATCAGCTGACATTTTCATTTAGTTATAAAAAGACTTAGAATTTTCCAAGTGAATTATTTATTTATAAAGAAGTGAAATACATAAAAAAATATATTTATTGCTTATAAGAGAATTTCACAAGATTATTTCCAAGATTTCCAACTTAAAAAAAAAAAAAATGATGACACTTCCACAAAAAGTGCTTTAGTCCCATTTAACCCTTTGACTGTTTCGGTCGTATATATACGTCTTACGAACCACCGTGTTTGACGTATATACAGTGGACCGCCGGTTTACGATCAGCTCCCAGTGCGACCAATTATGTAAGTGTATTTATGTAAGTGCGTTTGTATGTGTATGTTTGGTGGTCTGAAATGGACTAATCAATATTCCTTATGGGAACAAATTCGTTCAGTAATGGCACCTGAACATACTTCTGGAATGAAATGATATCGTAAGCCGGGGGTCCACTGTATACTCATAAATTCTAGCGGGTTCAAATCAAGCAGGAGAAAGCTGGTAGGCCCACATGTGAGAGAATGGGTCTGTGTGGTCAGTGTGCACCATATAAAAAAAATCCTAAAGCACACAGTGCATAATCAGAAAAAAAAAACTCCGAATGTTTTTTTAATTAAAATGCCAACTTTCTGGTCTATTTCTGTATAGAATTTATGGGTGTATTCTCATTTTCTTGATCTCATGTGATAGAATGGAAAACATATTATAGAAATAGAGGTGACTGGTGATTTTGATTGGTTTTACTGTGAACAGAACCTTGAAATGGAGCTAAAAGTAGGGGAAATGTTTGATTTTTGCTGATGTTCAAAAGTAAACAAATTATGTCATTTTCCAATAAATGTCCAAGTAGCCAATCTAATATGCAGTCATGAATGGGTTGACATTATTTATACAATTATTACAATATTGCAATAGTCTGCATAACAGTAAATCTTCTAGTTTTTGTTTGAATAAAAATTCAAAATAGAAAACAAGAGTAATATCAGAGGGGCCTGGAAACGTGACTGATGAACAAAGAAAATGTTATTTTAGAGCCAGGAATGTCTGCATTGTTCATTCTGAACCCTATTTTGAAATTGTAATATCTTTTAATTTTCATGAAATTGGCCAAATTGCAAATTTCTGACCATGTTATTGGGTAGTTAAAATCGGTAAATGGGCAGTTTCTTGTACTCAATCGATAGAAAAAATGGAGTTCTAAGAAAATAGCTATGAGTTTGGTTGACTGGAACAATGGAATTAGCCGAAAATAGGGCTCAACCGAAAATAGGGCTCAAAGTGGGCAAAATCGCCGATTCGTAAATATCGCTGAGGTCGCTAACTTCGCGAGAGCGTAATTTCGTCAGTTTTCCATCAAATTTCGTTCTTTTGGTATCATTACAATTGGGAAAAGATTCTCTATCATTTCATAATAAAAAATAACTTTTGCGGGGGAAATTTTGTGACACCAGGAGACACCTCAGGATTTAGGGTTGCGACAATCAAGGGGTTAATCACTGACACTAAATGTCAACAAGGCAGCTGCTGTTAAAAATTTTCACTGGCATTTTTTCAAAAAATAATTTTATCTTCTAAAATGGTAGAGAACATTTTTCTGGAAAGTAATGACAACAAAAATGTAAAATTTGGTGGAAAACTTACGGAATTATGTACACACGAAGTTAGTCTGGGCGCAAATTTTTAGGCCAATTACAATGGAGGAGGGGTGTTAATGTTGCAGTTTAAAAACTGTAGTGTAAAGCACCTTTCTGGCAAGATAGTGATGGAGTGAATGATGGTGAAAGTTTTTCTTTTTCGGGCCACCGTGCTTTGGTGGGAATCGGCCAGTGTGTTAATAAAAAAAAAGAAATACAGTGAACAAAGCGACCCAATTCCAGACATATTTCATTCGTATGCCTTCCACTGTATCGACTGATCACAAGAAAGTGCCCATTTAACTACTGGGGTTACCCTATAAACTGTACAGAAAATGGTAATTTAGCCAGTTTTGCACATTCAATAAATTCCAATTTAAAAAACTTGAGTCCAAAATAAACACTAGATATTCCAGCCCCTAAAGTAACCTTTCCTCTGTTCATTAATCACATCCCCAGGCCTTTCTTACATAATACTTGCCCTCCATTTTGACTCCATCACAAAATTATAATTAAGAATGATTGGTCATGGTTCAGACCATCACATTAATTTAAGCAGACCTAGCAAAGTCCATAAAATAGACTGTGTGTGTGTGTGTGTGTATGTATGTGAAGAAAGGGAGGATGGGAGGGGAAGGGGAAGAAGACCAATACCTTTCCTTAGGAAACCTGCCACAAAATCCACCACTTTGAGGCTTATTTCAAACTACGTCTGATTAGAATCTGACCAAAATCATCTCCATTTAACTAGCATGTCTTTCATTCTATCAATTGATACCAAACAACAGTTAATAAAACCATGACATGCCTCAAAGTTTTTTTTTTTTTTTTATTATCACACTGGCCGATTCCCACCAAGGCAGGGTGGCCCGAAAAAGAAAAACTTTCACCATCATTCACTCCATCACTGTCTTGCCAGAAGGGTGCTTTACACTACAGTTTTTAAACTGCAACATTAACACCCCTCCTTCAGAGTGCAGGCACTGTACTTCCCATCTCCAGGACTCAAGTCCGGCCTGCCGGTTTCCCTGAATCCCTTCATAAATGTTACTTTGCTCACACTCCAACAGCACGTCAAGTATTAAAAACCATTTGTCTCCATTCACTCCTATCAAACACGCTCACGCATGCCCGCTGGAAGTCCAAGCCCCTCGCACACAAAACCTCCTTTACCCCCTCCCTCCAACCCTTCCTAGGCCGACCCCTACCCCGCCTTCCTTCCACTACAGACTGATACACTCTTGAAGTCATTCTGTTTCGCTCCATTCTCTCTACATGTCCGAACCACCTCAACAACCCTTCCTCAGCCCTCTGGACAACAGTTTTGGTAATCCCGCACCTCCTCCTAACTTCCAAACTACGAATTCTCTGCATTATATTCACACCACACATTGCCCTCAGACATGACATCTCCACTGCCTCCAGCCTTCTCCTCGCTGCAACATTCATCACCCACGCTTCACACCCATATAAGAGCGTTGGTAAAACTATACTCTCATACATTCCCCTCTTTGCCTCCAAGGACAAAGTTCTTTGTCTCCACAGACTCCTAAGTGCACCACTCACTCTTTTTCCCTCATCAATTCTATGATTCACCTCATCTTTCATAGACCCATCCGCTGACACGTCCACTCCCAAATATCTGAATACGTTCACCTCCTCCATACTCTCTCCCTCCAATCTGATATTCAATCTTTCATCACCTAATCTTTTTGTTATCCTCATAACCTTACTCTTTCCTGTATTCACCTTTAATTTTCTTCTTTTACACACCCTACCAAATTCATCCACCAATCTCTGCAACTTCTCTTCAGAATCTCCCAAGAGCACAGTGTCATCAGCAAAGAGCAGCTGTGACAACTCCCATTTTGTGTGTGATTCTTTATCTTTTAACTCCACGCCTCTTGCCAAGACCCTCGCATTTACTTCTCTTACAACCCCATCTATAAATATATTAAACAACCACGGTGACATCACACATCCTTGTCTAAGGCCTACCTTTACTGGGAAAAAATTTCCCTCTTTCCTACATACTCTAACTTGAGCCTCACTATCCTCGTAAAAACTCTTCACTGCTTTCAGTAACCTACCTCCTACACAATACACTTGCAACATCTGCCACATTGCCCCCCTATCCACCCTGTCATACGCCTTTTCCAAATCCATAAATGCCACAAAGACCTCTTTAGCCTTATCTAAATACTGTTCACTTATATGTTTCACTGTAAACACCTGGTCCACACACCCCCTACCTTTCCTAAAGCCTCCTTGTTCATCTGCTATCCTATTCTCCGTCTTACTCTTAATTCTTTCAATTATAACTCTACCATACACCTTACCAGGTACACTCAACAGACTTATCCCCCTATAATTTTTGCACTCTCTTTTATCCCCTTTGCCTTTATACAAAGGAACTATGCATGCTCTCTGCCAATCCCTAGGTACCTTACCCTCTTCCATACATTTATTAAATAATTGCACCAACCACTCCAAAACTATATCCCCACCTGCTTTTAACATTTCTATCTTTATCCCATCAATCCCGGCTGCCTTACCCCCTTTCATTTTACCTACTGCCTCACGAACTTCCCCCACACTCACAACTGGCTCTTCCTCACTCCTACAAGATGTTATTCCTCCTTGCCCTATACACGAAATCACAGCTTCCCTATCTTCATCAACATTTAACAATTCCTCAAAATATTCCCTCCATCTTCCCAATACCTCTAACTCTCCATTTAATAACTCTCCTCTCCTATTTTTAACTGACAAATCCATTTGTTCTCTAGGCTTTCTTAACTTGTTAATCTCACTCCAAAACTTTTTCTTATTTTCAACAAAATTTGTTGATAACATCTCACCCACTCTCTCATTTGCTCTCTTTTTACATTGCTTCACCACTCTCTTAACTTCTCTCTTTTTCTCCATATACTCTTCCCTCCTTGCATCACTTCTACTTTGTAAAAACTTCTCATATGCTAACTTTTTCTCCCTTACTACTCTCTTTACATCATCATTCCACCAATCGCTCCTCTTCCCTCCTGCACCCACTTTCCTGTAACCACAAACTTCTGCTGAACACTCTAACACTACATTTTTAAACCTAGCCCATACCTCTTCGACCCCATTGCCTATGCTCTCATTAGCCCATCTATCCTCCAATAGCTGTTTATATCTTACCCTAACTGCCTCCTCTTTTAGTTTATAAACCTTCACCTTCAGAAGATAGCTGTTCTCATCATGCACTGCATGAGACAGGATTTGTTTTATACTGTGCACCCCAACCACACAGACCCCTTCTCTCATGTCAGGCCAAAATTTACTGATCACAGCATAAATGAGGGTACCATCATTAAGACAGATTTAGACCGAGAACACGATTATCTGGTCAAGACCAGAATCGGAGTACATTTTTAATTTTTGTCCCCTGACAATAAAACTTTATCGATACCACCAGTGAAGAAAACAAGTCACAATAACATGATTGAAACTATTCACACACACAAAAAAAGAAACTTAGAATGAAGTTAAGACAGAATGAGACACGTGTACAATATTTCAAAATCTTTTATGGAAACATTTCACTAGCCAGTTGCTTCAGTCCAATACAGAGAACGATGGATAATGAAGGGGAATTTGAGGTAATCAGTCCTGCCTAGTGAAATGTTTTCACAATAAAGATTCCCAGTGTTGCACAAGTATCTCATTCTTCACCTTGTCAATTTTCTAAACCATTTACATCACAAAGTTAAGACAGTTCTGAGATATCCATAATGCTGTGGGTGTTTTTGAGACCACCACCTGTTCTACAATATGCAAAAAAAAAAAAAGCTATCTTGTAAATCTTACCCTGATATATTTCAGTGAGTTTTTTTTGTGAAGCTAATTCTTGGCGGAATGTTTCCTCTAGTTTCACTTCTGATTCTCGGGATGAATTCAGTGCTTCAAGTAGCTCCTTAATTCTTTGAGATCTGTCCTCCAATTGCTTTTGTAGCTGTTCTTTCTCTTCTTTCTCCATATGCAACTAAAAGAAAAAATTAATTAATTTGGCCTGTAAGTTTTTATTTTATAACCCAACCACACTATCCTATTCATGTGTGGAAAAAGACACTTATGTACAGTTCAGAACATTTATTAGAGGAGACGTTTCCCCATGAGTGGCTTCTTCAGTCCTGAAGAAGCCACTCGTGGTGAAACGTCTCCTCTAATAAATGTCCTGAACTGTACATAAATGTCTTTTTCTACATCTTGTCGGTATCACCATACCATTTCCTTATTCTATTCATGTCAAAGTAACCTTCAGTTTGTATCATCACTGGAGATTTAGTTATTTTTCAAATATATAAAAGTGCTGGAATATTGGTAAACAGTATTCTGTGAGCACTTACCATTCAGTACCCTACATTGTCTTTGTCTAAGGTACCTCTGGTATTTAAAATTTAAAATAATTAAGTATATAAGGAGGAGTGTTAATGTTGCACTTTTATAACTAGTGTAAGCGCACCTCTGGCAAGACAGTGAAGGAGTGAATGATGATGAAAGTTTTCTTTTTCAGGCCACCCTACCTTGGTGGGAAGCAGCTGGTGTGTTAATAATCAAAAAGTAATTATATAAAGTGCAAAACACTTCTACCATACTTACCTCTTCTATTTTATGGTTAAGATCAGTCTGAAGGCCAAGAATAATGTTGGACTGCTCCCTACGCTGGTTGACACTTTCCTCTGTTCTCTGCTCCAGTTGATGCTGGAACAGAGCAATCTGACGTGACAGCAAACCATGCTCTTGCTCCAGTCTCTTTTCCCTGTCAGTATCATAGAAAAATATTACCTATGGATGTTGTCAAGAATCATATGAGTGATGATACTTTAATGCAAAGAAGTACATTAAAACACTTACGTTTATAAACTTTTAATCAGTAAATGCTAGGATGCTGGGGAGAGGGAGTAGGATTAAATTATGGGAAATCAAATTCAAAAGGAGAGTTGACAAAGTTACTTTTTACAGATGATACTGTGCTTCTGGGAGATTCTAAAAAAAAAGTTGCAAAGGTTAGTGGATGAGTTTCGTAGGGTGTGTAAAGGTAGAAAGTTGAAAGTTAACATAGATAAGAGTAAGGTGATGAGGGTATCAAACGATTTAGTTAAGAAAATTTGGAGAGAGGTAGTATGGAAGAAGAGAATGTTTACAGATATTTGGGAGTTGACTTGTCAGCAGATGGGTTTATGTAAGATGAGGTTAACCACAGAATTGACGAAAGAAAAAAGGCGAGTAGTATGTCAAGGTATTTGCGGAGACAAAAAACATCATCCATGGAGACAAAGAAGGGAATGTACGAAAACATAGTGATACCAACACTCTTATATTGGTGTGAAGCTTGGGTTGTAAATGCTGTGGCGAGGAGGCAGCTGGAGGCAGTGGAGATGTCCTGTCTAAGGGCAATGTGTGGTTTGAATATTATGCAGAGAATTTGGAGTGTGGAAATTAGGTGTGGAGTTACTAAAAGTAGGTATTAGTCAGAGGGCTGAAGAGGGGTCGAGGTAGTTTGGTCATTTAGAAAGAATGGAACAAAATAGAATGACTTGGCGAGCGTATAAATCTGTAGGGGAAGGAAGGCGGGGTAGTGGTCATCCTTGAAAAGGTTGTAGGGAGGGGGTAAAGGAGGTTTCGTGGTCAAGGGGCTTGGACTTCCAGCAAGCATGCGTGAGAATGTTAGATAGGAGTGACTGGAGATGAATGGTTTTTGGGACCTGACAAGCTGTTGGAGTGTAAGAGTAATATTTTATGAAGGGATTCAAGGAAAATTGTTAGCCAGACTTGAGTCCTGGAAATGGGAAACACAATGCCTGCACTTTAACCCTTTCAGGGTCGGCAGGCCCTCTCCTAAACTTGTTCTCAGGGTCGGGGAAAAAAAAAAAAAAAAAAAAAAAAAAAAAAAAAAAAAAAAAAAAAAAAAAAAAAAAAAAAAAAAAATTCTTATGAAATGATAAGAGCATCTTTTCCCAATCATAATGACACCAAAAGTATGAAATTTGATGGAAAACTTATGGAATTATGCTCTTGCGCCGTTAGCGGTCTCGACGATGTTTACGCATCAGCAATTTTTCCCACTTTGAGCCCTATTTTCAGCCAATTCCAATGTACCAGTCGACAAAAATCATAACTATCTCGCTAGAACTCCATTTTTTCTATCAAAAGAGTACACGAAACCACCCATTTACCAATTTCAACTATCCAATAAAGTGGTCTGAAATTGGCAATTTTGCCAATTTCACACAAATTTCAATAGATGCTAATTTCCAACTAGTGTTCAGAATAAACAAGAAAGACATTCCTGGCACTAAAATAACATTTTTTTTTGTTCATTAGTCACATCCCCAGGCCTCTCTTACATTTCTTCTGCTTTCCACTTTGAATTTTTATTCTCACAAAAAAATAAAAGATTTACCATTATGCAGACTACTGCATTAGTGTAGAAATAATATAAACAATATCAGCACACTTGTGAAAGAATATTAGACTCACCAGTTGACATGTATTGGACGTGTGGCATGATTTGTTTACCTTTGAACTTTGGCAAAAATCAAACATTTCTGCTACTTTGAGCACAATTTCAAGGTATTTTTTATTGTGAAACCATTCAATATCATCTCAATTTCTGTAATATGTCTTCCATTCTATAAAATGAGACCAAGAAAACTAGAATACAACAATAAATACCATACGAAAATACACTGCAAAATCGCTGTTTTAAAGCAAAAACACGGTCAGAGTTTTTTTCTCATTATGCAGTGTGCTGCAGGATTCTTTTTTATACTGTGTACACTGACCACACAGACCCATTCTTTCACATGCAGGCCTACCAGCTTTCTCTCGCTAGATTTGAAGGCACTAGAATTTATGCGTATTAGTACGGCACCAACCCTGAAAGGGTTAACCCTTTGAGGGTTTTCGTCGTACTAGTACGTCTTACGCGTAGGGGTTTTTGACGTACTAGTACTCATAAATTCTAGCGACCTCAAATCTAGTGGGAGAAAGCTGGTAGGCCTTCATATGAAAGAATGGGTCTATGTGGTCAGTGTGCACAGTCTAAAAAAAATCCTGCAGCACACGGTGCATAATGAGAAAAAAAAAACTTTTTCCATTTTTTTTTAATAAATCAGCGACTTTGCAGTGTATTTTCGTATAGTATTTATTGTTGTATTCTAGTTTTCTTGGTCTCATTTTATAGAATGGAAGACATATTACTGAAATTGAGATGATTTTGACTGGTTTTACAATGAAAGGTGCCTTGAAATTGAGCTCAAAGTAGCAGAAATGTTCGATTTTTACCAAACTTCCAAAGTAAACAAATCGTGCCAAGCGTGCAATACAAGTCAACTGGTGAGTCTAATATTCTTTCACAAGTGCACCAATAATATTTATACCATTTTTTACACTAATGCAGTAGTCTGCATAACAGTAAATCTTATATTTTTTGTGAGAATAAAAATTCAAAGTGGAAAGCAAAAGAATATAAGAGGGGCCTTGAGACGTGACTAATGACTAGAGGAAATGTCATTTTAGTGCCAGGAATGTCTTTCTTGTTTATTCTGGACCCTATTCCGAAATTGGCATCTTTTGAAATTTGTGTGAAATTGGCAAAATTGCTAAATTCTGACCACTGTACTGGATAGTTGAATTTATAAATGGGTGGTTTCTTGCACCCATTCGATAGAAAAAATGGAGTTCTAGCGAAATATTCATGTTTTTTGTCGACTAGTACAGTGAAATTGGCCTAAAATGGGGCTCAAAGTGGGCAAAATCGCCGATCCATAAACATCGCCGAGACCGCTAACTTTGCGAGAGCATAATTCCGTAAGTTTTCTATCAAATTTCAAACTTTTGGTGTCGTTATGATCGGGAAAAGATTCTCTATCTTTTCATAAGAGAAAATAATTTTTTTTTTTTTTTAAATTTGGCCGACCCTGAGAACGAGTTTCGGAGAGGGCCTGTCGACCCTCAAAGGGTTAAAGGAAGGGTTTCCGATAGTGGCAGTTTGGAGGGACTTCTAAACTGTCGTATCTGAGAGCCTCTGCAAAGACAGTGATTATGTATGAGTGATGGCGAGAGTTGAATGATGATGAAAGTATTTTTCTTTCTTGTTTTTCTTTTTTTCTTTCTTTTTCAGTCACCCTGCCTCGGTGGGAAATGGCCGATGTGTAAAAAAAAAAATTACTTTTATCATAAACTTACCAGCAGATCTTGAGAGGAAGCTTCACTTTAGTGACCTCTGAATATAATGTATGGGCAAATCGTATTTTATTGAGATTTTATAAAGGTTTGACAGTTTGCCTTAAGAGACTAATTTGAAACTTCAAGACACAGGAGCAATACAAGACAAACTATTTTAAAATGGATAAGAAGACTTTGAGACCAAAATGCAGTGAAAAAAAAGAGAAATGTCCTCTAGGAGGGTCCCAAAGAGATCTGTACTTGCCTCTTTAACCCTTAAACTATCCAAACGTAGATCTACATTTGTATCGCTAGTGCTCCAAACGTAGATCTACGTTTTATTTTTCCTGCATCCAAATTTGGCACAAATGGCCTGAGATACCTGGTCAGTACAGAATGGGTCTTAACACTTGGTGTGCACAGCATTAAAAAAATCTGGGACCACTTAGTACCTTGTGGGAGCACCAGTTCAATTGAGCGCCAGCTAGAGCAAATAGCGTGGTAAACACCAGGGGACTCACTGATGTCGTGTCATATTAACACTCCCCTTTTAAGAGGAGAGTGAGTGATGGATCCAAAGTTCAGTGGCTTTGAGACGGATGTGGCCACAAGTAATTGAGGAAATATCAAAAACCTCGATAATAACCCATGCGCAATATTTGTGCAACATCCTTTCATTTTTGATACCACAGGTAGTGTCATCCTATAACCTATGCCCTAAGTACAGAGAAACCATTCTGAAACGTGTAATATGTATTCGTCGGGCAGGCTGGCTGGCTGGCAGGCTGGCTGGCTGGCAGGCTGGCTGGCTGGCTGACTGGCTGGCTGGCTGACTTTAGCTGTTTCTTCATCTGTATCTGTCTGTCTATCTCTGTCCCTGTCTGACCCAGTCCCTGTCTGACCCGGTCCCTGTCGGACCTGGCCCCTGTCTGACCTGGTCCCTGTCTGACCCGGTCAGACAGGGACTGTGTGTCTGCATCGTGTGTAATAACTGTTGGTTCATGAGCTGCTCTCTGAGACAAAGAGACAAGAAGACAGAAAGACACACACACAGGCAGACAGAAAGACAGACACACACAGAGGCAGACAAAGATACACACACACAGGCAGACAGAAAGACAGATAAGCAGACAGAGCTAGACAGACATGTTTAGGTGTAACAGTGAAAACGAAGTCAGGGGTTCCCTGCAGCAATGCATGATCATCAAGTGTCAAACCACTGCTGTACTATCAGCAGTTTAGTGACACCCAGTCTTATACCATGTTTCAAGTAGTTTCATATATAATCCAGCATGGGCCTATAAATAATTTGTATATATTTCAAGACAATAGTAAATGGGTAGTAGGTTGGTAGACAGCAACCACACAGGGAGGTACTACCGTTCTGCCAAGTGAGTGTAAAACGAAAGCCTGTAATTGTTTTACATGATGGTAGGATTGCTGGTGTCTTTTGTCTGTCTCATAAATATGCAAGATTACAGGTACATCTTGCTACTTCTACTGACACTTAGGTCACACTAAACATACATGTACAAGTTTATTTATACACACTCATCTGAGTTTTCTTTTATTTTATCTTAGTTCTTGTTCTAATTACTTTTCCTTTTATATCCATGGGAAAGTGGAATAAGAATCTTTCCTCCGTAAGCCATGCGTGTTGTAAAAGTCAACTAAAATGCTGGGAACAACGGGTTAGTAACCCCTTTTCCTGTAAAAATTACTAAAAAGAATAAGAAGAAGAAAATTGTCAAAGTGGGAAGTTTGAATGTGCGTGGATGTTGTGCGGATGATAAGAAAGAGATGATTGTGGATGTTATGAATGAGAAGAAGCTGGATATCCTGGTTTTAAGTGAAACAAAGCTGAAGGGGGTGGGTGAGTTTCAGTGGAGAGGAATAAATGGGATTAGGTCAGGGGTTTCTAATAGAGTTAGAGCTAAAAAAGGAGTAGCAATAATGTTGAAGGATAAGCTATGGCAGGAAAAGAAGGACTATAAATGTATTAATTCAAGGATTATGTGGAGTAAAATAAAGGTTGGATGTGAGAAGTGGGTTATAGTAAGCGTTTATGCACCTGCGGAAGAGAGAGGTACAGTAGGGCCCCACTTATACGGCTGGTTAGGTTCCAGGCTACCACCGTAAAGCGGAAACTGCCGTAAAGTGGAACACCCTTTTTTTCCACTTACAAATGCATACAAACACTAGATAACAAGTTTACACTAACATATATTAAGTTAGCAATAGAACCAGGCATCAAAAAACAATAAAAAAGTACAATACACACATAGTGCACTCATTACTTACCTTAAAATATTTATAGTCTTAATCTAGGGTGAGACAAGTAGTATTTATTGTAAGAAATCAAGTGGGGTATGTATGGTAGTCAGCCAGGCTACCATACCAGGCCACCCCACCCACACATACTATTCTATGATATTTAAGCATCCCAGAGCGATAAAATGTATATACAGTTCACTCATTACTTACCTTACAATATTTGTAGTCTTAATGTAGGGTCAGGAGTAAGTAAATGAGATAAAACGAATAAATGAGAGAGAGAAAGAATGAGTACATGAGAGAGGACAGGCGCAGAGTTATGTAAACAAACCAGGCGAAGGTAAGTTTTGTAAACAAACAGTGTACACGTCTGGTTTGTGTACAAGTTACGTTGTGTACAGGTTGTCTCTACATTGATACGGTAGAATAAATAAAGAAGAACACTCCCATTCTCATGTAACATCATTTTGAGAAGAAATGATGCTCTGAGTGAAGGCAATGGAAATAGTCACTCTGACTTTTTTGGGTTATCCTAGGTTCTCTACACATATGTTGTTATGTATGATAATCTATGTAACTGTATTTTGTGTATACCTGAATAAACTTACATACATACGAAAGGAATAATTTTCTACAGTTACCCCCAGTAACACATTTTCTCTTATGTTAGATTAGAGAAAATGTTATTCTTGGCGTCACTTGTACAAGTTATCTGGCTACCACATCTCATATTTATGTTTATTTATTCTATTGTGGGCTGTATTTATCATCTTTTTATGTTATATATCGTGTTTATTATATAATTTTGAAAAAATATCATAGATGGATTAATGAAAATGTGTATTTAACGTAATATACGACATTTAAATGAGACTCGATGATTATTATCATTACTAATATGACGTCTGGAGACATAAGACACTCTTACTGATTTTAATGTGTACCTGCATGCCAGCACAGTATGTAAGTTTATTTAAGTACAGGTATACATAAGTATAATTATCAGAGTATATATAAAATATGAAATAACTTTTAAAAACATTTGAAATTTTGGAGTTTCCAGACAAAATGGAGAGACTTAGTGCTTACTGAGCTCACGAAGAATGTAAACAAACAGGGTGGGGCGCGGTGACCGTATTAGAAAGTCAGGTGGGGGAGCAGTATAGCAAGTTTTGGTCATAATTTGAAATGACCGTATTAGCGGAACGCCGTAAAGTGAAACGCCGTAAAGCGGGGCCCTGCTGTATAGAGGAGAGAGAGAGAGAGATTTTGGGAAATGTTGAGTAATTGTGTGGGGAGTTTTGAACTAAGTGTGAGAGTACTTGTGGTTGGGAATTTTAATGCTAAAGTTGGAAAAATGTTGTGGAGGGAGTAGTAGGTAAATTTGAGGTGCCAGGGGTAAATGAAAATGGGGAGTCTTTAATTGAGCTATGTGTAGAAAGTGGTTTGGTAATAAGTAATACATATTTTATGAAAAAGAGGATAAATAAATATACAAGGCATGATGTAGCATGTAATGAAAGTAGCTTGTTAGATTATGTATTGGTGGATAAAAGGTTAATGGGTAGGCTCCAGGATGTACATGTTTATAGAGGGGCAACTGATATATTGGATCATTATCTAGTTGTAGCTACAGTTAGACTAAGAGGTAGATGGGATAAGAGGAAAATGGCAACAACAATTAAGAGGGAGGTGAAAGTGTATAAACTAAGGGAGGAGGAAGTTCGGGTGAAATATAAGAAACTATTGGCAGAAAGGTGGGCTGGTGAAGGTATGAGTAGTGGGGGGGGGGGTTGAAGAGGATTGGAATAGTTTTAAAAATGCAGTATTAGAATGTGGGGCAGAAGTTTGTGGTTATAAGAGGGTGGGTGCAGGAGGAAAGAGGAGTGACTGGTGGAAAGATGAAGTAAAGGGTGTGATAAAAGAGAAAAAGCTAGCTTATGAGAGGTATTTACAAAGCAGAAGTGTTATAAGAAGAGTAGAGTATATGGAGAGTAAAAGAAAGGTGAAGAGAGTGTTGAGAGAGTGCAAAAGGAGAGCTGATGATAGAGTGGGAGAGGTACTGTCAAGGAATTTTAATGAAAATAAGAAAAAAATTTTTGGAGTTAAACAAGTTAAGAAAGCCTAGGGAACAAATGGATTTATCAGTTAAAAACAGAGAAGGGGATTTAGTAGATGGGGAGATGGAGGTTTTGGGTAGATGCGAGAATATTTTGAGGAACTTTTAAATGTCGATGAAGAAAGGAAGGTGGTAATTTCATGCACTGGCCAGGGAGGTACAGTAGGGCCCTGCTTTACGGCGTTTCGCTTTACGGCGTTCCACTAATACGGTCATTTCAAATTTTGACCAAAACTCGCTATACGGCTCCCCCCACCTGACTTTCTAATATGGTCACCGCGCCCCACCCTGTTTGTTTACATTCTCTGCGAGATCCGTAAGCACTAAGTCTCTCCATTTTGTCTGGAAACTCCAAAATTTCAAGTGTTTTTAAAAGTTATTTCATATTTTATATATACTCTGATAATTATACTTATGTATACCTGTACCTAAATAAACTTACATACTGTACTAGCATGCAGGTACATATTAAAATCAGTAAGTCTCTTATATCTCGAGACGTCATATTAGTAATGATAATAATAATAATAATAATCACCGAGTCTCATTAAATGTCGAATTTTACGTTAATATACACATTTTCATTAATCCATTTATGATATTTTTTCAAAATTATATAATAAATACGATGCATAACATATAAATATGATAAATACACCCCACAGTAGAATAAATAAACATAAATATGAGATGTGGTAGCAGACGACTTACACAAATGACGCCATATTAGAAATAATAATAATCACCGAGTCTCATTAAATGTCGTATATTACGTTAATATACACATTTTCATTAATCCATCCATGATATTTATCTCAAAATTATATAATAAACATGATACATAACATATGATGATGATAAATAACCCCACAGTAGAATAAATAAACATAAGTATGAGATGTCGTAGCCAGATGACTTGCACAAATGACGCCATACTAGAAATGATAATAATAATACTCACCGAGTCTCAATAAATGTCGTATATTACATTAATATACACATTTTCATTAATCAATTAATGACATTTATTTCAAAATTATATAATGAACTCGATACATAACATATAAAGATGATAAATACACTCCACAATAAAATAAATAAGCATAAATATGAGAAGAGTAGCCAGATAACTTGTACAAGTGACGGCAAGAATAACATTTTCTCTAATCTAGCACCTTCCCGAAACTACTCAAGATGGCAAGGGTTACACCAATACATAAAGGTGGTGACCCTATAGACTTAAACAACTATAGGCAAATATCAAACTTACCATTGCTATCCAAAATCTTTGAGAAACTCGTGCACAGGAGACTATATTCATTTATAACAGCACAAAACATACTCAACCCCTGCCAATTTAGATTTAGGAAAAATAAAAGCACTAATGATGCAATCATAAAAATGCTAGATCTGCTTTACACAGCATTGGAAAATAAGGAATATCCACTAGGAATTTTTATTGACCTAAGAAAAGCTTTTGACACAGAAGACCACATCCTACTCCACAAACTTGACCATTACGGTATAAGAGGCCATGCGCTTGCTTATTTCAAATCTTACCTTACTAATAGGTATCAGTACGTTACCATTAAAGACACAGCATCAACAACACGGCCACTTGATACTGGAGTTCCGCAGGGAAGTGTCCTTGGCCCCCTGCTCTTCCTCATATACATCAATGATCTTCCAAACGTATCCCAACACCTGAAACCCATTCTCTTTGCTGACGACACGACTTATGTCATCTCTCACCCTAATCTTGCCACCCTCAACACCATTGTTAACGAGGAGCTGATCAAAATATCGACTTGGATGACAGCCAATAAACTTACGCTTAACACTGACAAAACCTACTATATTATGTTTGGTAGCAGAGCAGGAGATGCACAAATTAACATTAAGATCGACAACACTAATTACCAGACATAATGAGGGCAAATTCCTAGGCCTATACCTTGACAACAACATGAATTTCAGCACCCATATCCAACACATAACCAAAAAAGTATCCAAAACAGTTGGGATCCTCTCCAAGATACGATACTACGTGCCGCAAAATGCCCTTCTCACACTATACCACTCATTTATTTATCCATACCTCACCTATGCTATTTGTGCTTGGGGATCAACTGCAGCAACACACCTAAAGCCAATAATAACCCAACAAAAAGCTGCAGTAAGAATAATCACTAAATCCCATCCCTGGAAACCCCCCCCACTCTTCATAGATCTAAACTTACTCCCTGTTCAGTACATCCACACTTACTACTGTGCAATCTACATCTACAGGACCTTAAACTCCAATATCAACCTTGACCTAAAACGCTTTCTTGATAGTTGTGACAGAACCCACAGGCATAACACCAGACACAAACATCTCTACGACATTCCCCATGTCCGACTAAACCTTTACAAAAATTCAATGTATGTCAAAGGCCCTAAAATCTGGAACACCCTACCCGAGAACTCTAGAACTGCAGACACATTCATCACCTTCAAAACTACCATTAGAAAACATCTTATCTCCCTGATAAACCCCATCAACTAACTACACGAATACCACCTGGTGGTTCACACTTACACTCACTCACCCATTTGACCCATTTGACCATAAACAGAAATATTAATCTCAATCTTAAAATAATGAATCCTATGATACTCCAATACTGAAACTATGTACTGTGCCAAAACAAAAGCATTCACATTGCTAAACTCACAAACTAGTATTTAGTCACTTAGCCATAATACCAACTTACCTCATAATTTGTAATATTTTAAAATAAAGAATTAAACTAAGTCTGCCCGAAATGCCTAGCCATGCTAGGCGTTCTAGTGGTACACTCTGTAATCATTATTTAACTACATGTAAACCACACAACAACCAAATTCTGTAAATACAACATTGTAATCTTTATAGAGAATAAACTTTGAATTTGAATAAGAGAAAATGTGTTACTGGGGGTAACTGTAGAAAATTATTCCTTTCGTATGTATGTAAGTTTATTCAGGTATACACAAATACAGTTCCAAAGATTATCATACATAACAGCATATGTGTAGAGAACCTAGGAAAACCCAAAAAAGTCAGAGTGACTTATTTCCATTGTCTTCACTCAGAGCATCAATTCTTCTAAAAATGATGTTACATGAGAATGGGAGTGTTCTTCTTTATTTATTCTACCGTATCAATGTAGAGACAACTTGTACACAATGTAATTTGTACACAAACTAGAAGTGTACACTTTTTTTGTTTACAAAACTTAGGTTCGCCTGGTTTGTTTACATAACTCTGCGCCTGTCCTCTCTCATGCACTCATTCTCTCTCTCATTTATTTGTTTTATCTCATTTACTCACTCCTAACCCTACATTAAGACTACAAATATTTTAAGGTAAGTAAGTAATGATGGGGTTGTAAAAGAAGTAAATGCTAGGGTGTTCGGGAGAGGGGTGGGATTAAATTATGGGGAATCAAATACAAAATGGGAAGTGACACAGTTGCTTTTTGCTGATGATACTGTGCTTATGGGAGATTCTAAAGAAAAATTGCAAAGGTTAGTGGATGAGTTTGGGTGTGTGTGTAAAGGTAGAAAGTTGAAAGTGACATAGAAAAGAGTAAGGTGATGAGGGTATCAAATGATTTAGATAAAGAAAAATTGGATACCAAATTGGGGAGGAGGAGTATGGAAGAAGTGAATGTTTTCAGATACTTGGGAGTTGACGTGTCGGCGGATGGATTTATGAAGGATGAGGTTAATCATAGAATTGATGAGGGAAAAAAGGTGAGTGGTGCGTTGAGGTATATTTGGAGTCAAAAAACGTTATCTATGGAGGCAAAGAAGGAAATGTATGAAAGTATAGTTGTACCAACACTCTTATATGGGTGTGAAGCTTGGGTTGTGAGTGCAGCAGCGAGGAGGCGGCTGGAGGCAGTGGAGATGTCCTGTCTAAGGGCAATGTGCAGTGTAAATATTATGCAGAAAATTCGGAGTGTGGAAATTAGAAGGTGTGGAGTTAATAAAAGTATTAGTCAGAGGGCAGAAGAGGGGTTGTTGAGGTGGTTTGGTCATTTAGAGAGAATGGATCAAAGTAGAATGACATGGAGAGCATTTAAATCTGTAGGAGAAGGAAGGCGGGGTAGGGGTCGTCCTCGAAAAGGTTGGAAGGAAGGGGTAAGGGAGGTTTTGTGGACGAGGGACTTGGACTTCCAGCAGGCGTGCATGAGCATGTTCGATAGGAGTGAATAGTGACGAATGGTATTTGAGACCTGACGATCTGTTGGAGTGTGAGCAGGATAATATTTAGTGAAGGGATTCAGGGAAACCGGTTATTTTTACATAGCCGAACTTGAGTCCTGGAAATGGGAAGTACAATGCCTGCACTCTAAATGAGAGGTTTCGGGATATTAGCAGTTTGGAGGGATATGTTGTGTATCTTTATACGTATATGCTTCTAAACTGTTGTGTTCTGAGCACCTGTGCAAAAACAGTGATTATGTGTGAGTGAGGTGAGAGTGTTGAATGCTGATGAAAGTATTTTCTTTTTGGGGATTTTCTTTCTTTTTTTGGGTCACCCTGCCTCGGTGGGAGACGGCCGACTTGTTGAAAAAAAAAAAAAAAAGTAATGAGTGAACTGTATATACATTTTATCGCTCTGGGATGCTTAAATATCATAGAATAGTATGTGTGGGTGGGTTGGCCTGGTATGGTAGCCCGGCTGACTACCATACATACCACACTTGATTTTTTACAATAAATACTTCTCATCTTCCTAGGTAGTAGGTTGGTAGACAGCAACCGCCCAGAGAGGTACTACCGTCCTGCCAAGTGAGTGTAAAACGAAAGCCTGTAATTGTTTTACATGATGGTAGGATTGCTGGTGTCCTTTTTTGTGTCTCATGAACATGCAAGATTTCAGGTACGTCTTGCTACTTCTACTTACACTTAGGTCACACTACACATACATGTACAAGCTTATATATACATACCCCTCTGGGTTTTCTTCTATTTTCTTTCTAGTTCTTGTTCTTGTTTATTTCCTCTTATCTCAATGGGGAAGTGGAACAGAATTCTTCCTCCGTAAGCCATGCGTGTTGTAAATTTTCAAGAACACTGGCATAATGTCTTGTAACTACTAAACTGTGGTATACATCTATTTATATTTTTTATTTTTAACAAACCGGCCGTATCCCACCGAGGTAGGGTGGCCCAAAAAGAAAAACGAAAGTTTCTCTTTTTAAATTTAGTAATTTATACAGAAGGGGTTACTAGGCCCTTGCTCCTGGCATTTTAGTCGCCTCTTACAACACGCATGGATTACGGAGGAAGAATTCTATTCCACTTCCCCATGGAGATAAGAGGAAATAAACAAGAACAAGAACTAGAAAGAAAATAGAAGAAAGCCCAGAGGGGTGTGTATATATATGCTTGTACATGTATGTGTAGTGTGACCTAAGTAGAAGTAGCAAGACATACCTGAAATTTTGCATGTTTAAGAGACAGAAAAAAGACACCAGCAATCCTACCATTATGTAAAAGAATTGCAGGATTCCATTTTACACTCACTTAGCAGGACAGTAGTACCTCACTAGGTGGTTGCTGTCTACCAACCTACTACCTACAATAAATTGTAATTATCAGAACATAAAAATTATATAAAAGAATAAAAAAATGAGAAAAAAAAAAGTATATCAGCAACTTCTGCAAGTAGCAGGACTCCCTGTTGCCATCAGGTGAGCATCCAGCACCAACTTCACAGGCTTATATCTCGGTAAATACTGACCCTAAAAAAAAAATTTTTTATCCCATAACATGAAGAAAAATACACTCTTCTTTTAATTTTTTTTTTTTTCAAAATATTTGGAACTGCACGAGTGAATGTAGATCTACACTTGGATAGTTTAAGGGGTAACGATTTTAATTACAATAAATCACTTATCTGAAGAGGAAAAAAACTATATGAATTACATAATCTACAGAAGTAAAAATCTTGTGCAAAATAAATAAAAATGATTAAATCTTTAACCCTTTCAGGGTCCACAGGCCCTCTCAGAGACTTGTTCTCAGGGTCCCCCAAATTTAAAAAAAAAAATATTTTTTTTTATGAAAAGATAGAGAATCTTTTCCCGATCATAATGACACCAAAAGTATGAAATTTGATGGAAAACTTACGGAATTATGCTCTTGCGAAGTTAGCGGTCTCGACGATGTTCACGCATCAGCAATTTTGCCCACTTTGAGCCCTATTTTCGGCCAATTCCAATGTACTAGTCGACAAAAATAATAACTATGTTGCTAGAACTCCATTTTTTCTATCGAATGAGTACAAGAAACCACCCACTTACCGATTTCAACTATCCAATACAGTGGTCAGAATTTAGCAATTTTGCCAATCTTACACAAATTTCAAAAGATGCCAATTTCCGAATAGGGTCCAGAATAAACAAGAAAGACATTCCTGGCATTAAAATAACATTTCCTCTGTTCATTAGTCACGTCCCCACGCCCCTCTTACATTCTTTTGCTTTTCACTTTGAATTTTTATTCTCACAAAAAAATATAGAAGATTTACTGTTATGCAAACTACTGCATTAGTGTAGAAATGGTATAAATAATATCAGCGCACTTGTGAAAGAATATTAGACTCACCAGTTGACGTGTATTGGACGCATAGCATGATTTGTAAACTTTTGAACTTTGGTAAAAATCGAACATTTCTGCTAATTTGAGCTCAATTTCAAGGTAGTTTTTATTGTAAAACCAGTCAAAATCATCTCAATTTCTGTAATATGTCTTCCATTCTATAAAATGAGACCAGGAAAACTAGAATACAACAATAAATACCATACGAAAATACAGTGCAAAGTCGCTGTTTTAATCCAAAAACAGGGTCAAAGTTTTTTTTTTTCTCATTACGCACTGTGTGCTGCAGGATTTTTTTTATACTGCGCACACTGACCACATAGACCCATTCTTTCATATGTAGGCCTACCAGCTTTCTCTCACTAGATTTGAGGGCACCAGAATTTAGGCGTACTAGTACGTCATGGACACTGGTGCGTAAGCCGTACTAGTACGGCCGAAACCCTGAAAGGGCTAAAAAATTATTTGGGTAAACTGAGTACAGTGGTACTTTGGTATATGAACAGCTCAAAACTCGAACAATTATATAAGTGTATTTATGTAAGTGCTTTTGTAAGCATATTTTTGGGGGGGTCTGAAACAGATTAATCTAATCTACATTATTTCTTATGGGAATAAATTCGTTCGGTATCGGCACTAGAACAGCCTTCTGGAACGAATTAAGTTCTTATCTTGAGGTACCACTGTATTTGTAGTGACAGATGCATGATGAATGAAATAAAGCATAAATCAGACCACAAAGAATATAGCTGTGACAAAATTTTGGAAGTAAAAAAGGGGATCTAGGAGACATTATAACATATGAAGTTACAAAAGAACATGAAAATAATTTTTTAGTCTCTTCAATAGAGAAAACAAGAGGTCACTGATATAAATTAAGAATAACTGAAGCTGAAGGAAGACTGGGAAATTTTTTTGTAACAATTAAATTAACAGAAGAACGGAATAAATTGAAATAGGTATGAGTAGCAAGTGCTACAATCATTCAAAATTTTTAAAAATTACATGATAAATATATTACTGAAGACAAGACACCACAGGAATAGATCTGCTCCTGCAGCTCCAGATACGTAGTTACAACCATGACAACAACTAACGCACAAACTTGATCAACTGACCTGTACTTAAGCTGCATTTCACGACTATTTGCTTCTTCTGCTTGAATAACAGCTTCACACTTTGCTCGTGTGGTCTCACTCAACTGTTCTGTCAGTTTGTGCACCTGTAAAGTACGTATTTTTATTAAAATACGTACATGTAGGAAAAAATCTTAATTTTTTTTTTTCAACAAGTCGGTCGTCTCCCACCGAGGCAGGGTGACCAAAAAGAAAATCCCCAAAAAGAAAATACTTTCATCATCATTCAACACCTTCACCTCACTCATACATAATCACTGTTTTTGCAGAGGCACCCAGATACAACAGTTTAGAAGCTTTTTTTTTTTCAACAAGTCGGCAGTCTCCCACCGAGGCAGGGTGAACCAAAGCGAAAGAAAATCCCCAAAAAGAAAATACTTTCATCGTCATTCAACACTTTCACCTCACTCACACATAATCACTGTTTTTGCAGAGGTGCCCAGAATACAACAGTTTAGAAGTATATACGTATAAAAATACACAATATATCTCTCCAAACTGCCAATATCCCAAACCCCTCCTTTAGAGTGCAGGCATCGTACTTTCCATTTCCAGGACTAAAGTCCGGCTATATAAAATTAACCGGTTTTCCTGAATCTCTTAACTAAATATTACCCTGCTCATACTCCAACAGCTCGTCAGGTCCCAAAAACTAAATCCTAGGTAGCAGGTTGGTAGACAACAACCACCCAGGGAGATCCTGCCAAGTGAGTGTAAATCGAAAGCCTGTAATTGTTTTACATGATGGTATAATTGCTGGTGTCTTTTTTCTGTCTCATAAACATGTAAGATTTCAGGAACGTCTTGCTACTTCTACTTACACTTAGGTCACACTACACATACATGTACACATTCATGCATAGACACGCATCTCAGTTTTCTTTGATTTTATCTTAACAGTTCTTGTTCTTATTGCTTTTTCTTTTATATCCACAGGGAAGTGGAATAAGAATCTTTCCTCTGTAAGACATGCATGTTGTAAAAGTCAACTAAAATGCTGGGAACAATGGGCTAGTAACCCCTTTCTCTGTATTTTTTTTTTTTATTAACACACTGGCCGATTCCCACGAAGGCAGGGTGGCCCGAAAAAGAAAAACTTTCACCATCATTCACTCCATCACTGTCTTGCCAGAAGGGTGCTTTAAACTACAGTTTTTAAACGGCAACATTAACACCCCTCCTTCAGAGTGCAGGCACTGTACTTCCCATCTCCAGGACTCAAGTCCGGCCTGCCGGTTTCCCTGAATCCCTTCATAAATGTTACTTTACTCACACTCCAACAGCACATCAAGTATTAAAAACCATTTGTCTCCATTCACTCCTATCAAACACGCTCACGCATGCCCGCTGGAAGTCCAAGCCCCTCGCACACAAAACCTCCTTTACCCCCTCCCTCCAACCTTTCCTAGGCCGACCCCTACCCCGCCTTCCTTCCACTACAGACTGATACACTCTTGAAGTCATTCTGTTTCGCTCCATTCTCTCTACATGTCCAAACCACCTCAACAATCCTTCCTCAGCCCTCTAGACAACAGTTTTGGCAATCCCGCACCTCCTCCTAACTTCCAAACTACGAATTCTCTGCATTATATTCACACCACACATTGCCCTCAGGAATGACATCTCCACTGCCTCCAGCCTTCTCCTCGCTGCATCATTCATCACCCATGCTTCACACCCATACAGGAGTCTTGGTAAAACTATACTCTCATACACTCCCCTCTTTGCTTCCAAGGACAAAGTTCTTTGTCTCCAGACTCCAAAGTGCACCGCTCACCCTTTTCCCCTCATCAATTCTATGATTCACCTCATCTTTCATAGACCTATCCGCTGACATGTCCACTCCCAAATATCTGAATACATTCACCTCCTCCATACTCTCTCCCTCCAATCTGATATCCAATCTTTCATCACCTAATCTTTTTGTTATCCTCATAACCTTACTCTTTCCTGTATTCACTTTCAATTTTCTTCTTTTACATACGCTACCAAATTCATCCACCAATCTCTGCAACTTCTCTTCAGAATCACCCAAGAGCACAGTGTCATCAGCAAAGAGCAACTGTGACAACTCCCACTTTGTGTGTGATTCTTTATCTTTTAACTCCACACCTCTTGCCAAGACCCTCGCATTTACTTCTCTTACAACCCATCTATAAATATACTGAACAACCACGGTGACATCACACATCCTTGTCTAAGGCCTACTTTTACTGGGAAATAATCTCCCTCTTTCCTATATACTTTAACTTGAGCCTCACTATCCACGTAAAAACTCTTCACTACTTTCAGTAACCTACCTCCTATACCATACATCTGCCACATTGCCCCCCTATCCACCCTGTCATACGCCTTTTCTAAATCCATAAATGCCACAAAAACCTCTTTAGCCTGATCTAAATACTGTTCACTTATATGTTTCACTGTAGACACCTGGTCCACACACCCCCTACCTTTCCTAAAGCCTCCTTGTTCATCTGCTATCCTATTCTCCGTCTTACTCTTAATTCTTTCAATAATACATAACTCTACCATACACTTTACCAGGTATACTCAACAGACTTATCCCCCTATAATTTTTGCACTCTCTTTTGTCCCCTTTGCCTTTATACAAAGGAACTATGCATGCTCTCTGCCAATCCCTAGGTACCTTACCCTCTTCCATACATTTATTAAATAATAGCACCAACCACTCCAAAACTACATCCCCACCTGCTTTTAACATTTCTATCTTCATCCCATCAATCCCAGCTGCCTTACCCCCTTTCATTTTACCTACTGCCTCACAAACTTCCCCCACACTCACAACTGGCTCTTCCTCACTCCTACAAGATGTTATTCCTCCTTGCCCTATACACGAAATCACAGCTTCCCTATCTTCATCAACATTCAACAATTCCTCAAAATATTCCCTCCATCTTCTCAATACCTCTAACTCTCCATTTAATAACTCTCCTCTCCTATTTTTAACTGACAAATCCATTTGTTCTCTAGACTTCATTAACTTGTTAATCTCACTCCAAAACTTTTTCTTATTTTCAACAAAATTTGTTTATAACATCTCACCCACTCTCTCATTTGCTCTTTTTACATTGCTTCACCACTCTCTTAACCTCTCTCTTCTTGTGGGACTGTGAAATAAGCAACCATGGGCCCAAAGAAACTTGCTAGTTGTACCCCTGTGGTAAAGAAAGTGAGAAACACCATAGATGTGAAGAAGGAAATAATACAGAAGTATGAGAGTGGTATGAGACTTGCTGAGCTTGCCAGGATGTATGGGAAAAACAAGTCGACCATCAGTTCTATCCTGGCAAAGAAAGAACAAATCAAGGAAGCTGATGTTGCGAAAGGTGTTAATATGCTTACCAAAAAAAAGACCACAAATAGTTGAAGAGGTTGAAAAGTTGTTGCTGGTGTAGATCAAGGATAAAGAGATGGCAGGTGATAGTGTTTCAGAGACGATTATTTGCGAAAAGGCAAGGAAGTTGCATGCCGATCTGGTACAGAAAACTCCTGGAACCAGTTCAGTGACAGAACCATGTCCCATTTTAGGGAAATGTTAAAGAGGCGCCAGAAACAGAGGACTGTGGACAGTTATTTTGTGAGACGGGTCCAGTGACTCTCAAGCTGGTCCTAGTGGCATTAAAAGACAGAGAAGGCAAGTAACCCCAGAGAGGGCTTTACCTGAAGTCCTCATGGAGGGGGATTCTCATTCCAAACACTAACCCCAACTCCCTCTCTCCTCCTCCCTATCTTCCAGATGCCATCACCAATCTTCAATAAAGGTAAGTAAAAATGTTACTTTATATTTATATACATAATTGGAGGGATATGTTGCGTATCTTTATACGTATATGCTTCTAAACTGTTGTATTCTGAGCACCTCTGCAAAAGCAGTGATAATGTGTGAGTGTGGTGAAAGTGTTGAATGATGATGAAAGTATTTTCTTTTTGGGGATTTTCTTTCTTTTTTGGGTCACCCTGCCTCGGTGGGAGACGACCGACTTGTTGAAAAAAAAAAAAAAACACTATAATATTTGTGTATATGTAAAACTGTAATTAATCTCTATAAAATGTATTTTTTTGTGAATATTTTTGGGTTTCTGGAATGGATTAATTGTATTTCCATTATTTCTTATGGGAAATACTGCTTCAATTTTCAGACTTTTCGAATTTAGAACTAGCTCCTGGAATGGATTAAGTTCGATATTTGAGGTTCCACTGTACATTGCTTTTGTTTATTTCAGAAATGATTTATATACAGTACTTCAATTAAAAATTGCTAACTAATGGAGAATCCTAAGAAAATATGTTAAGAGATTTGAACCAACACTTAAATGCAGACAAAAAGAAGTAATTAGTTTAGAACAGTGCTAATTAGAAAAAAGCTGAAAAATCATGCCATGTGTTTACAAGCATTCTCCAAAATTATACACTAAAGTATTTCTCTTTCTGTCAAAGAAGTTCATCTAGGAGCAGCCATTAAGCTAGCAGCTAAGAAGTATACTTATTACCAACAACTAAGTATACTTATTACCAACATGGGGGAACTTTATGACTCACTCACCATGGGTTCAAACCCTACCCATTCCGTGGTATGTTTGCAATCATGTTATTATGATTTCATGAGTCATGGAGAAGTTGTGTGGGTGTAAGATGCTAAGTGTGTGGCAGGAAATAGACGGAAGCATGTAGCTGAGGTATGGTACCGAGCGTGTATGAATTGAGCAATGAGGCGAGGGAGGTTGTGTACATTAAGCAGGCATTCCTTGAAAGACAATGGACTTCCTTGAATACTCACCACTATGAGATGGAGGGAAAAGAGCCCAGCACATTACACATTTTCCCTACTGATTAGTATTGCATATTCACATTCATGTTAAGGCAAAAACATGTTAAGAGATCGAGTTTTATCCAATGGTCTACTGTACATACAAAAATACTACATATATATTCAAACACCTCTTCCTCACCAGGTGTACACTTTCTATAATCCACATCTCTCATACCACCTTTATTCTAATCCACATAATTCTTTAATTTGTACACTTACAGACCTTCTTTTGGTTCCACAGTTGCTGATTTAACCCTTTGAGGGTTGACAGGCCCTCTCCGAGACTCGTTCTCAGGGTCGGCCAAATTTAAAAAAAAAAATAATTTTCTCTTATGAAAAGATAGAGAATCTTTTCCCGATCATAATGACACCAAAAGTTTGAAATTTGATAGAAAACTTACAGAATTATGCTCTCGCGAAGTTAGCGGTCTCAGCGATGTTTACTCATCGGCGATTTTGCCCACTTTGAGCCCTATTTTCGGCCAATTCCACTGTACTAGTCGACAAAAAACATGAATATTTCGCTAGAACTCCATTTTTCTATCGAATGAGTGCAAGAAACCACCCATTTATCAATTTCAACTATCCAGTACAGTGGTCAGAATTTAGCAATTTTGCCAATTTCACACAAATTTCAAAAGATACCAATTTCCGAATAGGGTCCAGAATAAACAAGAAAGACATTCCTGGCATTAAAATGACATTTCCTCTGTTCATTAGTCACGTCTCAAGGCCCCTCTTATATTCTTTTGCTTTCAACTTTGAATTTTTATTCTCACAAAAAATAGAAGATTTACTGTTATGCAGACTACTGCATTAGTGTAAAAAACGGTATAAATAATATTGGCGCACTTGCGAAAGAATATCAGATTCACCAGTTGACGTGCATTGGAACCTTGGCACGATTTGTTTACTTTTGAACTTTGGTAAAACTCGAACATATCTGCTACTTTGAGCTCAATTTCAAGGTACTTTTCATTGTAAAACCAGTCAAAATCATCTCAATTTCTGTAATATGTCTTCCATTCTATAAAATGAGACCAAGAAAACTAGAATACAACAATAAATACCATACGAAAATACAGTGCAAAGTCGCTGTTTTATTAAAAAAAAAGTTTTTTTTTCTCATTATGCACTGTGTGCTGCAGGATTTTTTTTATACTGTGCACACTGACCACATAGACCCATTCTTTCATATGTAGGCCTACCAGCTTTCTCCCACTAGATTTGAGGGCGCTAGAATTTAGGTGTATTAGTACATCAAAAACCCTGGGTCATAAGCCGTACTAGTACAGCCGAAACCCTCAAAGGGTTAATATTACCACTAATCCTCCTCCTTTAGTTCTGGTTCTCTAAGATACATCTTATCTGATTGGATTTAATCCTACCCATTGAAATTCTTCCACCCCATTTAGCTAAGTTTCACTCAGTTCTGAGACATCCAGCTTTTCACTCATTTCATTATTATTGTTGTTGTTATATAACTTTTTTAACATTAACAACCATTTCTCACCACAGCAAGGCAACCAAAGAAAATGTACATTTTTATAACCCAAAGAAAATACATTATTTTTAAAACAAGAATAAGGAGGATGTGCTAAACCAATAAGTATCACACAGCACATAGGGAATAAGAGACAATTATGTTTGATCCAAGAAAGAGAAAAATACATATACACCATCTAGGATCAAGAGCTCACTGGCATCAAGTACTTCTCTTGATGAGTTACATTTAACCCTTGAACTGTCCAAACGTAGATCTACATTTGCGCGCGTAGTGCTCCAAACTTGATTTTCTCCAGAAGAAAGAATGTAAAAAAAAAAAGTAAGATCTACGTTAGGAGCGCTATGAGAGCGAACGTAGATCTACTTGACTCACGAAATCGTAATGCCACGATTGCAAACAAACCATACCACAGACGGGGATAGAACCCACGATCAGAGTCTCAAAACTCCAGACCGTCGCGTTAACCACTGGGCCAGCTAGCCACAATAAGATTCACCCAACTAGGTATATTTCTACATCATAGGAAGGTTAGCATAGGCACCACTGTGACCACAAATGCAAGTTTTTACAGATGAATCTCCAGCTAGCCTGGTCGTGACGAACTCTAGCTCAAGTCCCCTCAAAGCCGTCAACATGACTCGCAAAATCGTAATGACACAATTGCAAACAAACCATACCACGGATGGGGATAGAACCCACGATTAGTCTCAAAACTCCAGACCGTCGCGTTTGCCACTGGGCCAGCTAGCCACAATAAGATTCATCCAACTAGGTATATTTCTACACCATGGCTAACGTGACGATCTGGGGTTTAGAGAATCTCTGATCGCGGGTTCTATCCCGGTCCATGGTATGGTTTACAGATCTACATTTGGACAGTTTAAGGGTTAATAAAATACACAACAGGAGCTCTTTTGCGGTAACTCCAAAACTATGAAATATATAGCAGAGAAACCTCTGTCTCAAAAGCTTTCATAATATTCCAAAAGTAGATCAAGATGCTAAATAAATTCAGTAAAATTTATACAAAATTACCAAGGATATAATTAGAGAAAGAATGCATTTCAAGGCTTGTAAAAATTATTCAGTACCAAATGTGAAATAAACCTACTTGCTCCTGTAGATCTTGTATTTGCTTAACTCTGGTTTCAAGGCTTCCTGCCATGGCTGCTGAGTGTGTAGAAGCATCTTCTTTCTCATTCTGTGTCCTAGGTTAAATATACAAGTTGGAAAACTCAAGAATATCCTTTCGAGTCCAACAGATCTATCTACTGACACATTTACTCCCAAATATATAAATACGCTTATTTATAAATTCACTTATTCCATACCCCTTATTTTCCAATCTGCCATTTCCATTGCATCTTTTATTGCCTAGACTTCATAACCTTGATCTCATCTATGTTTGCTTTTCAACTTCCTTTTTTTTGCACAACCTCCCAAATTCCTTCACCAACTTTTGCAACTTTTCTTACAAATTTCTCAAAAGGAAAGTTATCAGCCAAGTGCAGCTATATCAGCTTGTCTTCACATCAGATTAATTTCTCTCAAGCACATATTCTCCCAAACAGTCTAGTATTTAATACTTTCAAAACTCATCTATATACACAATGACCATGGCTACATAAAAAAATGGCAATTACACATCATTATCTAAGGACCACTTATTGAAAAATAATGGAACCTCTCCTTGTAAATCTCTATATACATTTTAGACAGTACTGTATAAATAAATTGCCAAGATTGCTTTTTGAAATACATATTCTTGGGACCTTTTCAAATGTAATATTTCCTATGTACATTAAAAAGAATTCTGTATATTACTCAACTGTTCCACCTCACGTGTCAAAGCCTTTATTTTTGTCTTGGACTGTTGTAGCTCCTCCTCTAAAATGAATAATTTGTTTTTTAAATTCTCTTTTTGTTTATTTGACTCTTCTTTAAGACGAGTTTCTTCCTCAAGCTGACCACGTATGCTCACAAGTTCCTTTTCATGCTGAAATTTTTCTTGATCTATGGAAATAAAAATGAAAAATTATAGAAAAAATTTGAAGAGTATTTTAATAGAAATATCAGTTACATTTAAAAATAATACATGTGGAAAAAAAGGGATATTTGCATCAGTATTAGAGGGTGGGAGGGATGAATCTCTCAATAAATGTCTACTAGTGCTTGCAGTCACATGACTAGAGCAACTATGTTCACCATGGTGCAAGTCAAACACACCATTTTCATTCAATAGTAATTGGGTGTGATAAAGTGCGAGACAAAGCGTGAGACAAACATGTCACAAAGTCGCATTTTAGTCACTGATCACACAAGGCTTCTGCCAGAACAAGAATTTGAAATGTACACAGATGGTGGCAATATTAGGTACAGTAAATAGTATATACATAGTGCCTTTGGTTTTGTTTGCACCCTTAAAACTGGCTGGGAAACTTTTAAACTAGGGATGCCAAGCCCATGATGATTCTCTTCAAATCGCTTGTGCTCTCTAGGCTGGAATACTGCTGTACACTAACGGCCCCCTTCAAGGCTGGCGACATTGCAGACCTGTAGTGTACAAAGAACTTTCACGGCACACATAAGTGCGATAAGGCACCTAAACTACTGGGAACGATTGAAGGTCCTTGATCTGTATTCCCTCGAATGCAAGCAAGAGAGATGCATGATAATATACACTTGGAAGGTCCTGGAGGGATTGGTACCAAACTTGCACACAAAAATCACTCCATATGAAAGCAAAAGACTCGGCAGGAGATGCAACATTACCCCGATGAAAAGCAGGGGTGCCACAAGTACACTGAGAGACGACACAATAAGTGTCTGGGGGCCCAAGACTGTTCAATTGCCTCCCAGCATACATAAGGGGGATTACCAATAGACCCCTGGCTGTCTTCAAGAAGGCACTGGACAGGCACCTAAAGTCAGTACCTGACCAACCGGGCTGTGGTTCATACGTCAGCTTGCGTGCGGCCAGCAGTAACAGCCTGGTTGATCAGACCCTGATCCACCATGAGGCCTGGTCTCAGACCGGGCCGCAGGGGCGTTGATCCCCGAAACCCTCTCCAGGTAAACATATATACCTACCTAGTGGAAAATCTATTACCATACACAGGAGAGTGAATGATACCACAGTATGGTAAATACAGACCTGTTTGAATAACCCACAGCAAAGTAACTAAGGTATCTCAAACTCCTTCAAGTAAACACCATTTTATATAACTGAATGTTGGTCCTCGATGTATATTGGCAATAAAATATACAGTATAAAATATACAACAAAGTGAGATTAGTAACAAAGATAGTACTATGTTATACAACTGGGAAAATCTAACATAACCAAACAAGATGAAGAGTAAGAAGAAACATTTTGTCTGAGCTGCAAGCATCATTAGTCAAATACAGGAATGGATTACACTCGTGGAGAATTTAGCTTTGGTGGAAGATGAAGTTGACAAAAATGGTGGAAGTCTGATATAATTAGTCCGTCACCTTCAGTGTTTACCTGGAGAGAGTTCCGGGGGTCAACGCCCCCGCGGCCCGGTCTGTGACCAGGCCTCCCGGTGGATCAGAGCCTGATCAACCAGGCTGTTGCTGCTGGCTGCACGCAAACCAACGTACGAGCCACAGCCCGGCTGATCCGGAACTGACTTTAGGTGCTTATCCAGTGCCAGCTTCAAGACTGCCAGGGGTCTGTTGGTAATCCCCCTTATGTGTGCTGGGAGGCAGTTGAACAGTCTCGGGCCCCTGACACTTATTGTATGGTCTCTTAACGTGCTAGTGACACCCCTGCTTTTCATTGGGGGGATGGTGCATCGTCTGCCAAGTCTCTTAGCCTAAAGCAGAAGATGGCCAGAGGTTTATATACCGGAAGGTGAAGTGTAGCAGATGGAGAGGTCATGGGTGAGCTGGGCCTACTAGTGGAAGTAGGTCATGCTAAACAGTTATTAGGAAAAACAGATTCCGTCATGTTCCAATGTCAAACAAGAATCGTATAAATGGTATACAATACTGAAAAGTTGAAGAATAAGACATGTGCAACACTAGAAATTTTTATTAATAAAATGTTTTGCCTGCACTGGAGGCTTCATCAGTCAAAAACAGGGATGGCTTACACTCCTGGAGAAAAGATAACAGCTCTAAGCTGTTACACCTCACCTTTCAGTGCAAAAGCTTTGGACCACAAGCTTCTGCTTTAGGTTAAAAAACTGATAATCTTGCACCAAGGGTGATGGACTGATTAAATCAAACTACCTCTCCACTTTATTTACTTACATCTTTCACCAAAGTTGATCTCTCAAGGAGTGTAATAAATCCCTGTATTTGACTGATAAAGCCTACAGTGCAGGCAAAACATTTTGTCAATAAAAATTCTCGTGTTTCACATGTTTTACTCTTCAACTTGTCAGTATTGCATATCATTTACATGATAACCCAACATAACCAAACACAGCCTAACAACAGAATCTAACCTACACTATCATCGGCAGAAATGGAACTGCCATACCTGGCATTAACTGGCTCAATACTAACCACTGATTGGCTCTGAAGCAACATCTGAACCAAAATAAAGATATTATTTTGCCATTTTTTTTTTAACACTGACCATCACCCAATGCAGCAAGGTGACCCAAAAAAGAGAAAAAATACTTTAACCATCAATCACTCTTACATTATCTTGATAAGATGAGATCTTAAACACAGAACATATGAAGGAGGACCACTGCAGCAGGCCTGTTGGCCCATACTAGGCAGGTCCTTTACAATCCATCTCACTAACAAAACATTTGCCCAACCCAATTGTTCGGGATAGCCCAAGAAAGTCGGTGCATCATCGAGGACTGTGTTTTATTTCCATTGGGGTCCTTCAATCTTGTCCCCCAGGATGCAAACCACACCAGCTGACTAACTCCCAAGTACCTACTTGCTTGCTAGGTGAATGGGGACAACAGGTGTAAGGAAACATGCCCAGTATTTCCACCCAGCCGGGTATTGAACCACGGACACTATGTGCAAGAGGCAAGAGTGTTGCCTACCAGGCCACGGGACACTAACAACACAGCTCAGATGCCCCTCCATGATGTAGATAGGCTGCATCATAAAAAAAATAAAATAAAATAATCCCAAGTTTTGCCGAGGACCAACATTTAACATAGCAATAGCCAACCGGAGAGTTAGTAACCTTGGACAACCCAATTAAGTCAAACTGGGTTACTTCCATTCAGGCTCTTGAATAAAGTTTTCCTCGCTCTTAACATTCTAATATAAGATACGGGTACCCACACAAAGCTGCATTTTGTACATGTACATTTAGAAAGAGGAATACTAAACCCGTAAGGGTCACACAGCGCCTGGAAAAAAGGGAGACATACAGATTCGATCCTATGAAAGGGAGGATCGATTTAGTCCCTTGGATCAAGAGCCCTTCACCAGCATCAAAGCACCGTTTGTATGAATTTTTTCTAATATCTCAAATTTATCAGATATCACTACTTGTTTCTATATACATATATATATATAATATATAAAATTAGCTCCATATCTACCATTATCAGTCCGAGTGAAAATCTATACTTCTTCTTAAAAGTAAACACCAAGTACAATACAAATTTAAAAAAAAAAAAATGCCGACCAGACTAAGCAGCCTGCTTACCAGATTTAAGTCTTTGCTTTTCATTTTGAACCTTCAAGTTTGTAATTTCAGTGAGTTTCGTAGCCCATATATCTTGAAGTTTTTTGCCTAAATTTTCTGGTATTTGGCTCTTTTCCTCGATAGAAACAAGAGCAAAAAACTGCTCTTCTTCAGACGCTACCGCCATGTTTGTTATTGTGGCCGAGCACCAGTGTCCGGATCCTTGCAGTCTTCTTAAAATATAACTGAAAATCCTCTGCTAGAATTTTTTAATTTAATCTAAGGAACATTTTGCTCTTTAATCATAATTATTATTAGCAATATTATACATACATCGCTTAAAATGCATTAAGCACGCAGGGTTTGTTTTAGCAAAGAGTAGCTACTTTATTTGATCATCGTAGGTTCAGTTTTACATTTTGTGTTAATCAGAGGATATGCTAAACTCGTAGGGATCATATAACATAAATTCTGCTCTAGTATGGCATTTTACAAAGACACTGAAATTTTGGAAAGCATTTTTAAGTTCGTATATTTATTATCTCTGTAGTAAAACATAAACACAATCAAATGCAGTTACACCGCTACAAAATCTCTCGCTGGTCATAAAAAAGGCGGGAAGAAAGCAGACAATACGAACAAGCGACGCAAAACGAGGAAAAAGAGACGATTTCTCACCGCATTAATTTTGTGACTATTTCCATTATTTTCGTAAGCAATTTATTACTACTGTAAAATGGTTAGCAAATAGAATGATTGGTCTAAGTCTGTCGACCCATTATGTGCCTCATTAATTTGGCTGACTACTGGCCAAGCTGAGCAGTAGTCAGTAGGTTTATTCAAATTCAGAGTTTATTCTCTATAAGGATTACAATGCTGAGTTTACAGAAATTTGGTTATTGTGTGGTTTACATGTAGTAAAATAGTGATTACAGAGTGTACCACTAGAACGCTTAGCATGGCTAGGCATTTCGGGCATACTTAGTTTTATTCTTAATTGTAAAATATTACAAATTATGAGGTAAGTTGGTATTATGGCTAAGTGACTAAATACTAGTTTGTGAGTTTAGCAATGTGAATGCTTTTGTTTTGGCACAGTACATAGTTTCAGTATTGGAGTATCACAGGATTCATTATTTTAAGATTGAGATTAATATTTCTGTTTATGGTCAAGTGAGTGAGTGTAAGTGTGAACCACCAGGTGGTATTCGTGTAGTTAGTTGACGGGGTGTATCAGGGAGATAAGATGTTTTCTAATGGTAGTTTTGAAGGTGATGAATGTGTCTGCAGTTCTAGAGTTCTCAGGTAGGGTATTCCAGATTTTAGGGCCTTTGACATACATTGAATTCTTGTAAAGGTTTAGTCGGACACGGGGAATGTCGTAGAGATGTTTGTGTCTGGTGTTATGCCTGTGGGTTCTGTCACAACTATCAAGAAAGCGTTTTAGGTCAAGGTTGATATTAGAGTTTAAGGCCCTGTAGATGTGGATTGCACAGTAGTAAGTGTGGATGTACTGAACTGGGAGTAAGTTTAAGTCAGTGAAGAGTGGGGGGGTGTGTTGACAGGGATGGGATTTAGTGATTATTCTTACTGCAGCTTTTTCTTGGGTTATTATTCAAAGTTTATTCTCTATAAGGATTACAATGCTGAGTTTACAGAAATTTGGTTATTGTTTGGTTTACATGTAGTAAAATTGTGATTACAGAGTGTACCACTAGAACGCTTAGCATGGCTAGGCATTTCGGGCATACTTAGTTTTATTCTTAATTGTAAAATATTACAAATTATGAGGTAAGTTGGTATTATGGCTAAGTGACTAAATACTAGTTTGTGAGTTTAGCAATGTGAATGCTTTTGTTTTGGCACAGTATATAGTTTCAGTATTGGAGTATCACAGGATTCATTATTTTAAGACTGAGATTAATATTTCTGTTTATGGTCAAATGAGTGAGCGAGTGTAAGTGTGAACCACCAGGTGGTATTCGTGTATTTAGTTGACGGGGTGTATCAGGGAGATAAGATGTTTTCTAATGGTAGTTTTGAAGGTGATGAATGTGTCTGCAGTTCTAGAGTTCTCAGGTAGGGTATTCCAGATTTTAGGGCCTTTGACATACATTGATTTTTTGTAAAGGTTTAGTCAGACACAGGGAATGTCGTAGAGATGTTTGTGTCTGGTGTTATGCCTGTGGGTTCTGTCACAACTATCAAGAAAACGTTTTAGGTCAAGGTTGATATTAGAGTTTAAGGCCCTGTAGATATAGATTGCACAGTAGTAAGTGTGGATGTACTGAACTGGGAGTAAGTTTAGATCTTTGAAGAGTGGGGGGGTGTGCTGCCAGGGATGGGATTTAGTGATTATTCTTACTGCAGCTTTTTGTTGGCTTATTATTGGCTTTAGGTGTGTTGCTGCAGTTGATCCCCAAGCACAAATAGCATAGGTGAGGTATGGATAAATAAGTGAGTGGTATAGTGTGAGAAGGGCATTTTGCGGCACGTAGTATCGTATCTTGGAGAGGATCCCAACCGTTTTGGATACTTTTTTGGCTATATGCTGGATATGGGTGCTGAAGTTCAGGTTGTTGTCAAGGTATAAGCCTAGGAATTTTCCCCCATTATTTCTGGTAATTAGAGTGTTGTCAATCTTAATGTTAATTTGTGCATCTCCTGCTCTGATACCAAACATAATATAGTAAGTTTTGTCAGTGTTAAGCGTAAGTTTATTGGCTGTCATCCAAGTCGATATTTTAATCAGCTCCTCATTCACAATGGTGTTGAGGGTGGCAAGATTAGGGTGAGAGATGACATAAGTCGTGTCATCAGCAAAGAGAATGGGTTTCAGGTGTTGGGATACGTTTAGAAGGTCATTGATGTATATGAGGAAGAGCAGGGGACCAAGGACACTTCCCTGCGGAACTCCAGTATCAAGTGGCCGTGTTGCTGATGCTGTGTCTTTAATGGTGACGTACTGATACCTATTAGTAATGTAAGATTTGAAATAAGCAAGCGCATGGCCTCTTATACCGTAGTGGTCAAGTTTGTGGAGTAGGATTTCGTGGTTTACTGTGTCAAAAGCTTTTCTAGGTCAATAAAATTTCCTAGTGGATATTCCTTATTTTCCAATGCTGTGTAAAGCAGATCTAGCATTTTTATGATTGCATCATTAGTGCTTTTATTTTTCCTGAATCCAAACTGGCAGGGGTTGAGTATGTTTTGAGCCGTTATAAATGAATACAGTCTCCTGTGCACAAGTTTCTCAAAGATTTTGGATAGCAATGGTAAGTTAGATATTGGCCTATAGTTGTTTAAGTCTGTAGGGTCACCACCTTTATGTATTGGTGTAACCCTTGCCATCTTGAGTAGTTTCGGGAAGGTGCTAGTCTCTATTGACTTGTTAAAAAGTAATGAAATAGCATGCGAAAGGACATGGGCCGCTCGCTTGTACAGTAATGGTGGGACATGAGACAGATTCCCCGAGTTATTTTTAAGTGACTTTATGATCTCAATGACTTCCGTGGGCTCAGTTGATGCAAGATAGAAGGAATTAGGGAAATTTCCATCTAGGTAGTCCCCGGCATGGGCATTGGTATGTGGGATTTTACTGGTGAGATTAGATCCTATGTTTGAGAAGAAGTCGTTTATCTTGTTAGCTGTGTCAGTGGGATGTAGTGGTGTTTCATTAGGTTTAGTTAGGACAATATTCTTGGTTTTTCTCAGTTTGTGGGTCCCTAGAATCTGAGAGAGTGTTTTCCAGGTCTTTTTTATATCTCCTCTAGTGTCTGTGAATCTACTGGAGTAGTATAGTTGTTTGGCTTTTTTTATTACTTTGGTGAGAGCTGATGAATAGTGTTTAAGAGTATCTTTGTGTATTAAGCCCTGTCTATATTGCTTTTCATATTGGTGTTTCTTGTCAATGGATTTCAGAATGGTGCTGGTTAGCCATGGGCAACCAAGCCGTTTGTTTGTGATCTGTTTTGTTTTTATAGGACAATGTTTGTTGTATAGTCTAAGTAATTTGTTAAGAAAGATGTCTGTCCAGTCATCAATACCATTGGCCTTGGAGAATTCTGTAGGCCAATCAACAGTCTCTAGGTCAGCTGTGAACTTCCTTACTGAGGCCTCGTCATGGAGTCTAAATGAGACTTTGTTGTATTCTAGTGGTGGTTTACTAATGTTTGTCAGGAGGAAGGTAGGGTAGTGGTCTGTAGTGCTATCTGTGATTATCCCTGATTTAAGGGGGGCTAGTATATTGGTCCATATGTGGTCTATTATGGTTGCACTTGTCTCAGTGAGCCTAGTTGGTTTAGTTATTGTTGGTATGAGAAGTGTGTTGTTCATATTGTTGATGAAATCAGTTACAGGCTGATCATCTAGTAAGCCAAGATTGATGTTGAAGTCTCCAGCTAAGAGAAGGTGGTGCTTATTCATTTGTCTGTTTGTTATTAGTGACTAATTTGTCACTGAAATTTGGGATGTTTGTGTGAGGTATCCGGTAAATGGCACCGATTGTTATAGGCGTCTTAAGGTTTTTTACAGTAAAATTAGCAAAAATGTATTCCCCATATTCATCACTAAAGCAAGTGGTGCTAAGACAAGATAATTGGTTAGAGTAATAAATTGCAATACCACCCCCAACTTGGTTTGTTCTGCAGTTGTGAATTGCTGTGTATCCTGGTAGAGGGTAGATATCTATTGTGTCCTGCTTAAGCCAGGTCTCAGTAAGAATAATGCAGGAGAAGGGTGTCTTTAGTGATTCAAGGAGTGCTAGGAGGTCATCATAGTGTTTGCTTAAGGACCTGATGTTGTAGTTAAGTACTGATAGACTTTTAGCATTGTTTAGGATAGTGGTGGCTTGTGATGCTGTGTAATAAAGGCAGTTACTTTCCAATAGGTTTTGATTGGGTGTCAGATTATGGAGGTTTAGATCAGGGCTTTAGGTGTGTTGCTGCAGTTGATCCCCAAGCACAAATAGCATAGGTGAGGTATGGATAAATAAGTGAGTGGTATAGTGTGAGAAGGGCATTTTGCGGCACGTAGTATCGTATCTTGGAGAGGATCCCAACCGTTTTGGATACTTTTTTGGTTATATGCTGGATATGGGTGCTGAAATTCAGGTTGTTGTCAAGGTATAAGCCTAGGAATTTGCCCCCATTATTTCTGGTAATTAGAGTGTTGTCAATCTTAATGTTAATTTGTGCATCTCCTGCTCTGCTACCAAACATAATATAGTAGGTTTTGTCAGTGTTAAGCGTAAGTTTATTGGCTGTCATCCAAGTCGATATTTTAATCAGCTCCTCATTCACAATGGTGTTGAGGGTGGCAAGATTAGGGTGAGAGATGACATAAGTCGTGTCGTCAGCAAAGAGAATGGGTTTCAGGTGTTGGGATACGTTTGGAAGGTCATTGATGTATATGAGGAAGAGCAGGGGACCAAGGACACTTCCCTGCGGAACTCCAGTATCAAGTGGCCGTGTTGCTGATGCATTATCATACATAACTTACTTACATAACTTATCATACATAACTTACTAACAACATATGTGTAGCTAATGTGCTAATAACAACAATTTTCAACACATCTACCTAAACAGGGCAACTACCTGAGGTTTGGAAAACGGCAAATGTAATCTGATGTCTATGCCATTCCTGGTTACACAGCCATACACAACTGTAGGACAGAACAGCAAGGGGGTGGACCAGTAATATAGTACTCAGATCAACTTGAATGTATCAATAATTCTTGCACAAGGTATGAACATAAAGAATATATTATAGCTAAATTCAAATCAAAAGATCTGCAAAAACACTTCACAGTGATAAACTTCTACAGAGTACCACAGTCAAACATTTTAGTGAAAAATTAGGAAACATGATAACTGATGCACATATGAACAAAGACCACTTGCTGCTCACAGGTGATTTCAATATAAATCTACTACATGACCAGGACCCACAAGTAACTGAATTCACAAACACTATGAGCAACTGCTTGTTGCTACCAACAATAACAAAACCTACAAGAATCTCCAAGACTAGTATCTCCTTATTAGACCACATCTGGACTAACACCATATCCCCTTTAAAGTCAGGCATAATCACAGACAACACCACACACCACTACCCTACCTTTCTCATAACCAACCTAGGTAAATTGCCCCAAGACACTACTAAAGTTACCTTCAGACTACATAACGAGACAGCTGTTAATAACTTTATAACAGCTATGATTAACATCGAATGGCATAATGCGCTTGAAACATATACAAATATGGATGAATGTATTAATAATTTTCTAAAAAAAAATACCTCTATAACGCTCATTGCCCTAAAAAACTAAACAGATCACAACTAAGAGACTGAACAGTCCCTGGCTAACACCCAGCATCATTAAATCCATTAACACAAAGCACATATATGGGTCAAATAACTAGAGACCATTCTAAACGTTACTCATCAGTCCTTACCAGCCTGATAAGGTGAAAAAAATGAATTATGAAAACAGATTACATAACATAAAAGGTAATATGAAAAAGACCTGGAAAACTCTATCCGAAATTCTAGGAACTTGAAACATATCCAAAAACAAAACAATTAAATTAACAAAATCAGACGAACCCCTACTCTCACCAACTGAAACAGCAGACTCAATGTTTTCTTGTCCATCATAGGAAAGAATCTAGCGAGCAAAATCCCAATGTCAAACACCCGTCCATCAGACTACCTCACAGGCACCTACCCGAATACACTATTCCTAGCCCTAACCAACCCAACAGAAGTCTCGCTCATCAACACCTTTAAAAACAAGGCAGAAGACATAAATAACTTACCACCTTTTATGTACAAAAAAGCATCACAAGTAGTGTCACCAATAATTGCAACACTAACAAATCCACCGAATCCTCCACCTTCCCAGCGAGGGTCACCCCAATCCACAAAGGTGATCAGGCGGACTTGAATAACTATAGACCAATTTCTAACTTACCTCTGATCTCCAGAATCTTTGAAAAATTAATTCATAGACAGATCTATTCCTACATTGTATCCCTGGAACGCAGGAGGGAGAGATACATGATTATATACACCTGGAAAATCCTAGAGGGACTAGTACCGAACTTGCACACGAAAATCACTCACTACGAAAGCAAAAGACTTGGCAGACGATGCACCATCCCCCCAATGAAAAGCAGGGGTGTCACTAGCACGTTAAGAGACCATACAATAAGTGTCAGGGGACCGAGACTGTTCAACTGCCTCCCAGCACACATAAGGGGGATTACCAACAGACCCCTGGCAGTCTTCAAGCTGGCACTGGACAAGCACCTAAAGGCAGTTCCTGATCAGCCGGGCTGTGGCTCGTACGTTGGTTTGCGTGCAGCCAGCAGCAACAGCCTGGTTGATCAGGCGCTGATCCACCAGGAGGCCTGGTCACAGACCGGGCCGCGGGGGCGTTGACCCCCGAAACTCTCTCCAGGTAAACTCCAGGTAAACATTGTTTCACAAAACATACTAAACCCCTGTCAGTTTGGATTCAGGAATAATAAAAGCCCGCTGGGAATCTTCATTGATTTCCGTAAAGCTTTGATACTGTCAACCATGATTTGTTTCACATAAAATTAACACACTATGGTATAAGAGGGCACTCCTTCAACTACCTAAAGTCATACCTTACTAACAGAAGCCAATATGTGTACACAAATGGAGCTAACTCTTCCACTCAACCAATCACAGTCGGTGTTCCACAAGGAAGTGTCTTTGGCCCACTACTCTTTCTCATCACAACTACTCAAACCCATATTATTTGCATGACACACCATACGTCTTCTCTCACCCAAACCCAGTCACACTGGCCAACACTGTTAATGCCGAATTGCAGAAAATATCTACCTGGACGATGACTAATAAGCTTACCCTCAATACTGACAAAACCTATTTCATTCAGTTTGGAAACAGAACTGCAAATGTTCCACTTAACATAACAATAAACGGATCACCCATCACAAGACTCACAGAGGGAAAATTCCTAGGAATTCACCTTGACAGTAGCCTCAAATTCCAGACACATATACAACAAATTTTCAAGAAAATCTCAAAGACATTAGGCATACTATCAAAGATATGGTACTATGTTCCACAATCAGCTCTCCTTGCACTGTATCATTTACTCATCTACCCTTATCTCACATATGGAATTTGTGCATGGGGATCAACAACATTAAATCACCTAAGACCACTAATAACCTAGCAAAAGGCTGCAGTCAGAATGATAACAAATTCCCACTCCCGACAGCATACTCCACCAATATTCAAAAGTCTAAAACTGCTCACCGTAAAGAACATCCATACTTATTCATGTGCCTACTACATACATAGAACACTACACTCAAACATAAACCCTCCACTCAAACTTCTTCTCTCCAACCTTAACAGGACACACGACCATAACACAAGACACAGATCTCTTTTTGATGTACCCTGTGTCCATATCACACTGTGTAAAAACTCTATGCGCATAAAGGGCCCCAAAATTTGGAATTCATTGCCAGTAAATACAAAAGTATCCCGGTCTGAACATCAATTTAAGACTCTTCTCAAAAACCACTTACTCACCCTAAACTAAATATTCAGTATTTAACTTTACCCAAAAATCTCTCAGTTACCTAAATCTTAAAACTTCATACTCTGATTAAAACTACCTTGTAGTATAAATACCTACCCAAAACAATACTGCCTTACACCCAATTGTAGCATTCTCATACTGTAAACTACTTTCAACAACTCACAATGTTATATTCCCATAATATAATTTCAATATTTACTATTGAAACTATTGCAACTTGAGTAAAATTACTGGCAACTATAAACCAAAAAGATGTACAACTTAAACTATGTTCAATTTCTTTAGTATTAAGTAGTCTGTAAGCCATTAAATTAAATCTGCCCATAATGCCTAGGCATGATATTGGCTCTCTTTGCACTGCAACTCATTTTTGTAATTTCATAATCTCACTGTAATCTTGCAAGGAAGTAAAAATTGATTGTTTGAGGTATGTGGAATTAAAATAAAGACCAGTGTCACTGACATGCATAGTATGTAAAGTCATGGAGAAGCTTCTCAGGAAAACTGGTGGAGCACCTAGAAAGGAATGATGTTATACACGATAACCAGCACGGTTCAGGGAGGGAAATCCTGCATCACAAACTTACTGGAGTTTTACAACAAGGTGACAGAAGTAAGACAGGAGAGAGAGAGAGGAGGGGGGGTAGGTAACTGACTCACGAAATCGTAATGACACGATTGCAAACAAACCATACCACGGGCGGGGGTAGGTAGATTGCATTATCTTGGACTGCAAGACGGTTTTCGACACACTTCTGCACAAGAGATTAGTGCAAAAGCTAGAGGAGCAGGTAGGAATAACAGGAAAGGCATTGCAGTGGATCAGAGAATACCTGACAGGAAGGAAACAACGATTGATGGTATGTGACGAGGTGTCAGACTGATCGCCTGTGACGAGCGGAGTTCCACAAGGGTCAGTCCTAAGGCCGGTGCTGTTTATAATAATAATAATATCTTCATTCAGTACACGTACATGTATATGGTATACAGGCCTAGCTGACATCAACGACATACTACTATATAGAAAGCCGCTTGTTATGCTGAGCATTTCTGGCAAATTAGGTCAGTTTTGTCCCAGGATGCGACCCACACCAGTCGACTAACACCCAAGTACCCATTTTGAACTGATGGGTGAACAAGAACGGGGACAGTAGGTGTCTTATGGAAACACGTCCCTAATGTTTTCCAGCCGTACCGGAGGAGATTCGAACCTCGAACCTCAGTGTGTGAGCTGAGTGTGCTAGCGACCGAGCTACGGTATATGTGAATGACATGACGGAAGGAATAGATTGAGAGGTGTCCCTGTTTGTAGACAATGTGAGGATAATGCGGAATATTCAAGTGAATGAGGATCATGTAAAACTACAAGGGGATCTGTACAGACTGCAAGCCTGGTCCGATACATGGTTCCTGGAGTTTAACCCAGCAAATGCAAAGTTATGAAGCTTGGAGAAGGACAAAGAAAACCGCAGACAGAGTACAGCCTAAGAGGTCAAAGACTGCAAAACTCACTCAAGGACAAAGATCTTGTGGTGAGCATCATACGGAGCACATCTCCTGAGGCACACATCAACCAAATAACTGCTGCAGCATATGAGCGCCTGGCAAACCTGAGACTAGCGTTTAGACATCTAAATAAAAAGTCATTCATTTACGACACTGTACACAGTGTACGTCAGACCCATATTGGAGTATGGAACACCAGTATGGAACCCACCCCTACTCAGATATGTCAAGAAATTGGAGAACGTGCAAAGGTTTGCAACAAGACTAGTCCCGGAGATGAGGGGTATAACCTACGAGGAGAGGTTAAGGAAACTCAACCTGACGATACTGGAAGACAGAATGGATAGAGACATGATAACGACATATAGAATACTGAGAGGAATTGACAAGGTGGATAGGGAGAGAAAGTTTCAGAAATGGGACACAACAAGGAGTCACAACTGGAAGTTGAAAACTCAGATGAGTCATAGGGATGTTAGGAAGTATTTCTTTAGCCTTAGAGTTGTCAAGAAATGGAATAATCTGGAGAGTGAAGTAGTGGAGGCAAATTCCATACATAGCTTTAAGAAGAAGTATGATAAAGCTCATGGAGCAAGGAGAGAGCGACTTAGTATCGACCAGTGAAGAGGAGGGACCAGGAGCTATGAATCGACCCATGCAACCACATATAGGTGAGTACACACACACACACACACACAGTCATAGAGTTGACAGGAAGTGGAACAAACTGGAGAGTGATGTAGTGGAGACAGGATCCATGCATAGCTTTAAGAAGAGGTACGATAAAGCTCATGAGTAAGAGAGAGAGAGAGAGAGAGAGAGAGAGTGGACCTAGTAACGACCAGAGAAAAGGCGTGCCAGGAGCTACCACTCAAAATGAATCAAAAATTACATACAACGTAAATTAAACGAAACTCAAATAGAAACGCCCTGGCCACAATAATTACACAAATACATATAAATACATATCAAAACTCAATTAGTTTCCAAATTCCACGCCACATAAAGGCCGTTTCATATAAATAATTATTTATTATTATTATTATTATTATTATTATTATTATTATTATTATTATTATTATAAAATGAGGCACAAACAGTTAATGAAAATTACAGATAATAACAATAATTACAACAACTCTGCTACGTTCCAACGATTCGGCTCGCCACTTCACTTGCTATTATTTTCATACGTTATCAGTTTTCATTTTATAACATAAACAGCCTAAAATATATTACCTCGGGAGAAAGAATTTCAGACAATCGTTCGACATTATTACATTGTACTGAGAGAAACCAGTTTACATACACGCTAAAATCAACCATAAATCCTCTATAAGAACAACAGCATGTTGGGCTAATTATAACTGATCTATAGTCCGACTCAGGACACTCCAACCCTCTACCTTAACCCTAAACCACAACCTTGAGACACGGGATATACTCTGACGTGTGTTTCTCAGCGTAATATGTTGAGAGTTTACTCTAATCTCTATTTTAGAAATTAAAGTACTCTTGTCTGGTGGTGTAAAGGTCACATGCAGCCTGAATGACCTTAGTGTAGGCGATAGACTTAAAAATCTCCATTAACCAATCAATCAACCAACTTTAGCACTGTATCACAGTACCACTGACTTCCACACACATAAGTCAGAGAGATATTAGGAAGTATTTCTTCAGTCATAGAGTTGTCAGGCAGTGGAATAGCCTAGAAAGTGACGTAGTGGAGGCAGGAACCATACATAGTTTTAAGACGAGGTTTGATAAAACTCATGGAGCGGGGAGTGAGAGGGCCCAGTAGCAACCGGTGAAGAGGCGGGGCCAGGAGCTAAGACTCTACCCCTGCAACCACAAATAGGTGAGTACACACACACACACACACACATGCCAGGAGCTGAGTCTCGACCCCTGCAACCACAATTAGGTGAGTACAAACGCACACAGACATACAGACAGACATACACACACACGCATGCACATACAACAGGCCTAGTGTCTAATCGACATGTGCCTAGGACCAAATGGTAACTAACACATCGACTGACAAGGACGCGGAAATCTCTTACTAAAGAGTACTACATACGTTGATCAGGCTCTGATCCACCAGGAGGCCTGGTCACAGACCGGGCCGCGGGGGCGTTGACCCCCGGAACTCTCTCCAGGTAAACTCCAGGTAAACAACACACATTTCCGACATAGGCTGGTGCCTGGTAACACAAAATCCAATCACAGAGCCAGCAGGAAAGGTGCAGTCACTTATCCTGCCATGCACGCTAACACCCTGGACATCCATTCACATAATCAACTAAACCTATTTGTTACAAAAAGTACACAGAATGATACGCCGTATATTCTTCGTTCCCCCTCCCCCGTCCCCCCACACATACGTCATTCTGCCGAGCCAAGTACTTTCATGTGCATACAAAATCTTTCCATGTACACATCCGCTTATAGAGTGGATACAATTCCTCCACAGAAGGCCTCGCCTCCTGCATTAAGATTCCATCCAACCTAATCGGGACCCTACCAGACAGCCGACTATAATTGTGGTTCCCATATGAATTACCAACCTCTTACTTTTACAATTTACAGTATATATACAGAACGCCCACCTCTTCAAATGTAATAATCCCCAACCCCCCTCCCCTTTTGGGCAATATCATTTTTCTCCTGTATATGGGACGCGCCATCCTGAAAGATGATAATTTCCAAAAGTCATTTTTGAAGCTCCCGTAGCTAATGAAACCATAATCTGATACTTGACGATATCTTCATCGTCCTACTGAAGTTTTCCAGCTCAGACTAACAGATTTTAACACAGCATATGTATGGTACCTTTGAGAGGTTATGTGATTCTTCGTCTTCGCCTGTAGAGGGAGCATCTCTCTCCAGCTGGCATATTTTCTTTTCCTTAGTGGTATGTGCCTTGAGAATACCTCTAGTGCCACAGAGTTAATCTTCTCGAAACACTAATTCAAATCCATTTATTCATTATATCTTCCCAACATGTTTCATTAGAGACATAATTTATTTGACTTCTGTTGATGTTCCTATTGAAGATTCATTTGGGGAAACCACCCTCATGGTTTTGCTATTCCGAACCAGTGTATATGTAGGTCTGAAATTCAATTAGGCTGTTATCTGAATTAAATATCTTCGACACTATTATATTCCGTACCAGTTCATCATTATTGATGAGTATGTCATGAGTATTTTTTAGTACAGTAGTTCTGTGCGAGACTTCATCTGGGCTGCCTCCTAGGATTATCTCTACTAATACAGTATTGACTACAGTCTACCACTCTTAAATATATTACACTGAAATCACCAAGCAACAAGACACCAACAATTTTCCAGTTTTTTAATTGTTAGTAAATTAGCAAATTAGAACCTACACAGCTTAAAACTGTACTGAATGTTTCTTTTGGTTAGATGCATCAGCGTTTAATATTGAAAGCCGTTCTGATGAGTCATTCTCAAGTTATTGAGAATTGGCAAGTTGGTATCTGCATAGTGCTATGACAATGGGAACATTCCTCTAAGCCAGTGGTTCCCAAACTTTTTCAGCTTGTTACCCAATTTAACATGCCACATAAAGCATGTTACCCCTTTCACAAAATGTTGTTATTATTGATATATATGGCTAAACGTGAACGTATACAGCCTCGCATACTCTGCTAATCCTAGCAAAACCATTGAAAACGTAAGAACCACACATACATTCTATATATAAAATTAATAATAGCTACAAATTCACAGTAACAGTGGGTAAATACTAACTATATACTGCACAGGGCAGTACACATACATACCAGCTTATGTCTACCTCGGCTGATGCTCACAGATAAACTGACAGTGTGAAATAGAGGCAGCCTCAGGAAGTGAGTGACGCGTACTGGACAGGTCGATCTGGGCTACTGAGTGACTTTTGTCCTGAAGCATACTTGTCAAAATACTTTTGGGTTTCCACACACTTAGCTATATATTTCTTCTTTTCTAATACTGTATATTAGTTTTTGATGTTTATTGTTATTTGGTTTAACTTTATTACTTACTTATAATAGGTTTACTTTACAACTTTATATACTAAGACAAAGTTAACAATAATCCTCATACCGGGTACTGCATTGTTTTCTTGATTTTCAGAATTCATAACTTTTTTTCTGTCACCCCTCCATTACCCCCCAAAAATGGTTAAATTACCCCCAGGGGGTAATTTACCCCCAGTTTGGGAACCACTGCTCTAAGCTATACCAACTTTGAATGTTTGAAGCTGATGAAAGGAGACTTTCTCAAGTTTTTGCAAGAAAACCAAAATCACTTGCCACAAGGACGTCTTTCGGGGACACCCCCCTTCCCTCCCGCAAAAAAAAAAAAAAAAAAAAAAAAAAAAAGATTTCAAAAAATGGAAGCATTAAGAAATTTACATTCAATATCACGTCAAAAAATTGGTGCGGTAAAATAAAAATAGGTTGTGTGAGTATATTTGCGGCATCAAGAACAAACAATAGAAGACAGGTAATGTATCAACAATGGGCGCCGAGGGATGATTGTTGTGCCTGCTTAGCTCACTTGTCAGTGACGAATGTCCAGCGAGGAGTGCTCCAGGTACCAGCACATATCCTGTGGCTGATACTATCTGTCTCTTTCTCAATGGTGGGGATGACAAGGTTAGTGTTGTATTTCTACGACCCGATGCATATGCTGCTTTGAATTCATGAGGTGCTACGATTATGTGAGTCATCCAGCGCAAGGAGTGGTAGAGGTTCGACCCTTCGTTTGGTCATCGTGGTCTGGTCTCTTCTCAAATTATATTGACGTATATGGTACTACTAAAGGGGACCAGAAGATTTTTTAGTGCCAGGAAGGAAAAAAAAAACTGGTAGGAAATGACAGAAATACTACACCACCTAGGATCACTACTGAAGTGGAGGCATAGTTAGTGGTTCCTACTCCAGAACAACAGATACCAGTGCCAGCAAATAAAGCCCCCCTACATACAATCAGTACGACAACATTTGTATTTGTAAATACATAGGGTCGAAAGCCATTAACAAACAACAAAATACCTTTCATCAGTGGACTTCTCACAAAGTCAAATGCAATGTTTGCGGCTTTTACAAAGACCCACACAAAGGATAACTTTGACAACGAAATATGGATCCTAGAATATAACTTATTCAGATGCGACAGAAAGAACAGGCAACAAGGAAGGGGGGGGGGGGGCTTGTATGTCACTGAGTCGCTCATTTGCTCGAAATTATTAAACACCAAAAATGATGTAGTCGAAGTTTTGGAAGTAAAAACTGAAAACCCAAACCTTATCATCGTGGTTGTATGCAAGCCACCAGATACAAATTCCCAACAGTTTAAGGAGAAGCTTCTGAAAATTGACTACTGTCTAGAAAATCCCCTAACCCCCAGTCCCAAATATCTTGCTGCTGGATGATTTCAATTTAAGACACCTAAAATGGAGAAATGTGGCAAATAATGTTTTAGCAGAGATAACCCCAAGAGGCAGCGCAGATGAAAATTCACACACACACACACACACATAAGCTATTGAATCTCAGCAACAAATTCACCTTAAGCCAGCACATAGTGGAGCCAACAAGACTGGAAAATACACTTGACCTTATCTTCACTAATAACGATGATCTGGTACAAATTATAACACTATCAGAGACAATACACTCGGATCACAACATAATCGAAATACAGATATGTATGCGCACTGCGCAGGGCTCCTGACCAGCAAAATGAGATCAGTTATGAGGGTGCCTTCACCAAATTCAACCTCAGTGACAAAAACATACAGTGGGATCAAATTAACCAAGCTGGAAAACATCCTAAACAACACGGATCCGAATCTTTGCCTAGAAAGAATTAACTCTGAAGCACATTCCCCTAAGAAAAAAGAAGAGATGTAAACTAGAAAGAGAGATGCTCACTCTACAGGTGAAGGCGAAGAATCATAGAGCTGTTGAAAGAGGCTAGTATATCTGAGATACGGAAGAAGGCACTGGCCAGAGAAATAGAAAATATCGAACTTAAGGTTAAGGAACAATACAGGAGCCAAGAAAAACAGGAAGAACTTAAAGCCGTAAATGAAATTGAAAAAAAAAATAAGAGAATATTAAGAGAACTTTCACTGCACGGATAAGTACAATAAGCACCAAAATTACTGGGAATGTTAGAAGTCTCTTGACCTATACTCATTGAGACGCAGGCGAGAAAGATACTTGATAATATACATTTAGGGAATCTTAGAGGAATTAGTCCTAAATCACTCCCTATGAAAGCAAAAGACTCGGTAGGAGGTGCAACATCCCCCTCATGAAAACCAGGGGCGCCATGAATACGCTAGAAGACAACACAGTGTCAGGGGCCTCAAACTGTTCATATGCCTCCCAGCATACATAAGGGGGATTACCAATAGACCCCTGGCTGTTTTCAAGAGGGAGCTGGACAGGCACTTAAAGTCAGTATCTGACCAGCCGGACTGTGGTACGTACGTCGGTTTACGTGCGGCCAGCAGTAACAGCCTGGTTGATAAGGCCCTGATCCACCACGAAGCTTAGCCATGGATCGGGCCGCGGGGGCGTTGACCCCCGCGGCCTGGTATACTTATTCGCAGGTATACTTATTCGCATTGAAGCGCTAAGTTCATATGGGTCATAGTGTCTGAGGAATGGTGGGTAATCAGGTTTCATCCAATAAAGACGAGGGTAGCTCCAGTTCTTTAGATCAAGAGCCCTTCACAGCATCAAGCCACCCTCTTTGAAGGGAGGTACAGCAGAGGTAACTAACAAGAAATATTTTAATGCTGTAGAATTATATGTACTGATTTTGAGAGCAACGCGTGACGGAATAACATCTTTCGAGAGCTTCATTCAGCTATGTATCACCGATGCAGCAGGCATTCCCTCTCTGGATCGCTACACTAAGTCTCTTCCTTCTAGGGAGGTTCCTTGACGTCGGTGAGGTGCCATGGTTACCACAGAAGACCAATTTCAAAATTCTCCCTGACAAAATTAAAACAAACTTCCTGACAATATATCACAACTTGGCGGCGTCCAACCTCCCCTCACAGCCTCCCACAGCACTCACGTATCTTGACAGTGTATACATGAGGAGTGATCTTTGCTACAGCTTTGCTATCACAGCATGGGGGAAAAATCCCGGCACACACTCTTGAATTCTATCAGTTGTGACAGGAACATTTTTTTTTTTTACAATAATTCAGCCTTGGTTTTTACAGCAAAACCAAAATCAAATGATTCTGCATTTAGCCAGTTTTCTTTGTTGTCACTGTTTACGTTGACAAGCTTCACTGTACTGTTGTCTGCTTCATCCAAGATGTTTTTGTAGGTTTATTCAGGTATACACAAGTACAGAACTTTTAGGCATGACCTACTTCCACATTTGTCAAATGTGACACCACCTACGACTGCTGCACCTCTCCTGCCTACAGTATATAAGCCACTTCTTCGCACATATGCTGTATTCCTTTCAAGATTGATGGACTGATTACATCGACTTAAGGCTGAAGGACTGATTACCTCAAACTCCTATTCTTCACCATTCTCCTTTGTATGGACTGATGAAGCCGCTGTGTGGCGAAACATCTCCCAAGTGTTGTACATGTCTAATTTATCACAAATACAGTTACACAGATTATCATACATAGCAGCTATTATGACTACGGTCATTTAAAGCTTGATTTATGTAGAATGTATATGTATTGTCCAATATTAGCTAAATTAAAGATTCCACTAGTTTATAATATTATCTGGTTTAGGAATATGTAATTATGATTATACCCGGGTATGATCTATATATATATATATATATATATATATATATATATATATATATATATATATATATATATATATATATATATATATATATATATATATATATAGTGGTCAGTGGTCAGTCGTCACGTGAGGTCACAGACCCTGAGCTGCTTTGGGGATTAGCGTGGACGGTTACAAAGCATGGCTTGCTTCTGCAGTGTTTTAAAAATTGAGGTTGGAGAGTTGAAGGAGGAGGTCTTGCTTCTCCAGAAGGAGATTAGGAGGCTGAAGGTCCACCTCAATGGGTCTGGGAGAGAGTGTGTGGTGGCTGGAGTTGTGGGAAATGAGGCTTCTAGGAGTGAGGTGCAGTCTGTCTCTCGCTGTGAGGAGCCTGGAGTTGGGGAGGTAGCAACGGCTACCAGCAGTGAGGTGCAGTCCAGCACCTGCTACAAGTGGCGAGTGGTAACCAGTAATGGGAGGAGAATCAGAATAAGGAAAGTTAAGAGTGAAGATCTGAAGGTAGGAAATCGCTTCTCTGTTCTTCAGGATGAATGTATTTCAGTGGCCAGTGAAGGTAAGGGTACTACTGCCCCTGCTAATGGAGGTAAGCGCATTCTTGTGGTTGGTGACTCTCAGGTAAGATATATTGACCGTGCTTTTTGTAATAGGAATAAGAAGATGAGAGATAGAGTGTGCTTCCCTGGAGCTGGTGTTGGGGACATTGTCAACAGGCTGGATAATATCATGTCAGGTAATGGGAACAAGCCCATTATCTGTCTCAGTGCTGGTGGAAATGATATTGGGAAGGGTAGGAGAGAAGAGCTGCTAGATAAGTACAGGTCAGCTATAGATTTCATTAAGTCTAAGGGAGGGATCCCAATCATATGTAGCATCTTGCCTAGAAGGGGAGTAGGAAATGAATGGTTGTCTAGGGCAATTGGTGTAAATTGCTGGCTAGAGAGATACTGCAAGGAACTTGCAATCCCATTCATTGACAACTGGAACAACTTTTATGGCAAACATGATATGTATGCAAGGGATGGGGTACATCTCTCTGGGGCAGGGGTGGTAGCACTTGCAGACTCGATTGAGAAGGCCATTGGTGAAATGCCTATGATTTTAAACTGATGGAAGATAGAGGTATGGGTGTGTGTGGGAAACAAGCAGGTTGCAAAACTAGGGTTGGAAACAGTAAATGTATAAAAGGCATTCAGCATGAAGTTATAAATAAAGACAATAGATCAGGTCAGCAAACAAAGGGGGACAGCAGAGGGCAGCAAGGGACTAGCTCCCTTAAGGTTTACTATACTAATAGCAGGAGTGTAAGAAATAAGATAGATGAGCTAAGATTAATTGCAAGTGCAGGAAACATAGATATTATTGCTATAACAGAGACCTGGCTCAATCTGAAAGATAGAGAGATGCCCTCTGAATGTCACATACAAGGCTATAAATTATTCCACACTGACAGGGTCAACAGGAAAGGTGGTGGAGTAGCGATGTATGTCAGAGACAATTTAAATTGTTGTGTTAGACAAGATATTAAATTAGAAGCGTCAGCCACTGAATCTGTTTGGTTACAGCTTCTCGAGGGCCGAGAAAAACTAATTTTGGGTGTGATTTACAGGGCCCCAAATCTTGATAGGGAGTGCAGTAAACTTCTATGGGACGAAATTCGTAAGGCATCTACATACGAAAATGTTGTGCTAATGGGAGATTTCAACTATAGACAGATTGACTGGAGCAATTTGACAGGAAATTTAGAGTCAGGTGACTTTCTTGATACAATCCAGGATTGTTTTTTAAAACAGTTTGTGACAGAGCCAACTAGGGGAAATAACCTCCTTGACTTGGTTCTTGCCAGTAGGGAAACACTAATTAATAATCTTGAGGTTAATGATGAGCTTGGGGAAAGTGATCACAAATCACTCAGTTTTAATATATCATGGAATTCCCCTAATAATGGCAATCAAGTCTCCGTCCCTGACTTTCGCTTGGCTGATTTCATAGGACTGAAAAATTACATAGGTGGGCTGAACTGGAATGACCTGACTAAGGGTCAGGTAGGTGGTGATGGTTGCCGATATGATGCTTTCCAGGGCATAGTTCTAGCTGCTCAGTCAAATTATGTTCCAAATAGGGAAATCAGATCAAACAAAAATGATCCTAAATGGATGAACAATAGATTAAAATATCTGATTGGTCAAAAGAGAGGCATATATAGGCAAATCAAAAGAGGAGAGGGGCAATTAAGAAATCGATATATTCAGTTAAAGAGAGAAATAAAAAGGGGAATTAGAAAAGCAAAAAGAGATTATGAGGTTAAAGTTGCAAGAGAATCGAAGACTAACCCAAAAGGATTCTTTCAGGTATACAGAAGTAAGATCAGGGACAAGACAGGCCCACTCAAAAGTTCCTCGGGTCAGCTCACTGAGAGTGATAAGGAAATGTGTAGAATTTTTAACACATACTTCCTCTCAGTTTTTACACAGGAGGATACCAGCGATATTCCAGTAATGATAAATTATGTAGAACAGGACGATAATAAACTGTGCACGATTAGGGTCACAAGTGACATGGTCCTTAGGCAAATAGATAAATTAAAACCTAACAAATCCCCAGGCCCTGATGAACTGTATGCAAGGGTTCTAAAGGAATGTAAAGAGGAGCTTAGCACACCTTTGGCTAATCTTTTCAACATATCACTACAAACTGGCATGGTGCCAGATAAGTGGAAAATGGCAAATGTGATACCTATTTTCAAAACAGGTGACAGGTCCTTAGCTTCGAACTATAGACCAATAAGCCTAACCTCCATAGTGGGAAAATTTATGGAATCAATAATTGCCGAGGCAGTTCGTAGCCACCTTGAAAAGCATAAATTAATCAACGAATCTCAGCATGGTTTTACAAAGGGGCGTTCCTGCCTTACGAATTTATTAACTTTTTTCACTAAGGTATTTGAGGAGGTAGATCATGGTAATGAATATGATATTGTGTATATGGACTTCAGTAAGGCTTTTGACAGGGTCCCACATCAGAGACTATTGAAGAAAATTAAAGCACATGGAATAGGAGGAGAAATTTTTTCCTGGATAGAGGCATGGTTGACAAATAGGCAGCAGAGAGTTTGCATAAATGGGGAGAAATCAGAGTGGGGAAGCGTCACGAGCGGTGTTCCACAGGGGTCAGTGTTGGGCCCCCTGCTGTTCACAATCTACATAAACGACATAGATGAGGGCATAAAGAGCGACATCGGCAAGTTTGCCGATGTCGAATTCATTCTGACGAGGACATTGGAGCACTCCAGGAAGATTTGAATAGACTGATGCAGTGGTCGGAGAAGTGGCAGATGCAGTTTAATATAGACAAATGCAAAGTTCTAAATGTTGGACAGGACAATAACCATGCCACATATAAACTAAATAATGTAGATCTTAATATTACGGATTGCGAAAAAGATTTAGGAGTTCTGGTTAGCAGTAATCCGAAACCAAGACAACAGTGCATAAGTGTTCGCAATAAAGCTAATAGAATCCTTGGCTTCATATCAAGAAGCATAAATAATATGAAAGTTAAGACACATGTGCAACATCTGGATATCTTTGTTGTAGACGTTTCGCCATCCAGTGGCTTTATCAATACAGATTCTAGGACATAATAGGAAGACAGTAGAACTATATACAAAAGATGAGGTAATCAGTCCCTCGGCCTTGGAGTTAGTGTTCACAGCATCGTGGTGGAGGAGAATCTGGAGCAAAGGCAAGAAGACTGGCCTTTATATAGGCGTCAGTGGAAGGGACGGGCAGCACACGAGGGCAGTCACTGGTAGGCGGGATTCCCCAGTGGAAGTAGGTCCTTCCCAAAGAGATGGGTTAGTTGCAGCAGCCGTGAAGAAGGTCTTGTAGATGTCCTCTGAACCAAGATTTCCATGATGTTGCAGTGTCTGACAAGTTGTGCAAGAAAGGTATAAAATACCGACAATATGAAAGTTAAGACACATGTGCAACATCTGGATATCTTTATTGTAGACGTTTCGCCATCCAGTGGCTTTATCAATACAGATTCTAGGACATAATAGGAAGACAGTAGAACTATATACAAAAGATGAGGTAATCAGTCCCTCGGCCTTGGAGTTAGTGTTCACAGCATCGTGGTGGAGGAGAATCTGGAGCAAAGGCAAGAAGACTGGCCTTTATATAGGCGTCAGTGGAAGGGACGGGCAGCACACGAGGGCAGTCACTGGTAGGCGGGATTCCCCAGTGGAAGTAGGTCCTTCCCAAAGAGATGGGTTAGTTGCAGCAGCCGTGAAGAAGGTCTTGTAGATGTCCTCTGAACCAAGATTTCCATGATGTTGCAGTGTCTGACAAGTTGTGCAAGAAAGGTATAAAATACCGACAATATGAAAGTTAAGACACATGTGCAACATCTGGATATCTTTATTGTAGACGTTTCGCCATCCAGTGGCTTTATCAATACAGATTCTAGGACATAATAGGAAGACAGTAGAACTATATACAAAAGATGAGGTAATCAGTCCCTCGGCCTTGGAGTTAGTGTTCACAGCATCGTGGTGGAGGAGAATCTGGAGCAAAGGCAAGAAGACTGGCCTTTATATAGGCGTCAGTGGAAGGGACGGGCAGCACACGAGGGCAGTCACTGGTAGGCGGGATTCCCCAGTGGAAGTAGGTCCTTCCCAAAGAGATGGGTTAGTTGCAGCAGCCGTGAAGAAGGTCTTGTAGATGTCCTCTGAACCAAGATTTCCATGATGTTGCAGTGTCTGACAAGTTGTGCAAGAAAGGTATAAAATACCGACAATATGAAAGTTAAGACACATGTGCAACATCTGGATATCTTTATTGTAGACGTTTCGCCATCCAGTGGCTTTATCAATACAGATTCTAGGACATAATAGGAAGACAGTAGAACTATATACAAAAGATGAGGTAATCAGTCCCTCGGCCTTGGAGTTAGTGTTCACAGCATCGTGGTGGAGGAGAATCTGGAGCAAAGGCAAGAAGACTGGCCTTTATATAGGCGTCAGTGGAAGGGACGGGCAGCACACGAGGGCAGTCACTGGTAGGCGGGATTCCCCAGTGGAAGTAGGTCCTTCCCAAAGAGATGGGTTAGTTGCAGCAGCCGTGAAGAAGGTCTTGTAGATGTCCTCTGAACCAAGATTTCCATGATGTTGCAGTGTCTGACAAGTTGTGCAAGAAAGGTATAAAATACCGACAATATGAAAGTTAAGACACATGTGCAACATCTGGATATCTTTATTGTAGACGTTTCGCCATCCAGTGGCTTTATCAATACAGATTCTAGGACATAATAGGAAGACAGTAGAACTATATACAAAAGATGAGGTAATCAGTCCCTCGGCCTTGGAGTTAGTGTTCACAGCATCGTGGTGGAGGAGAATCTGGAGCAAAGGCAAGAAGACTGGCCTTTATATAGGCGTCAGTGGAAGGGACGGGCAGCACACGAGGGCAGTCACTGGTAGGCGGGATTCCCCAGTGGAAGTAGGTCCTTCCCAAAGAGATGGGTTAGTTGCAGCAGCCGTGAAGAAGGTCTTGTAGATGTCCTCTGAACCAAGATTTCCATGATGTTGCAGTGTCTGACAAGTTGTGCAAGAAAGGTATAAAATACCGACAATATGAAAGTTAAGACACATGTGCAACATCTGGATATCTTTATTGTAGATGTTTCGCCATCCAGTGGCTTTATCAATACAGATTCTAGGACATAATAGGAAGACAGTAGAACTATATACAAAAGATGAGGTAATCAGTCCCTCGGCCTTGGAGTTAGTGTTCACAGCATCGTGGTGGAGGAGAATCTGGAGCAAAGGCAAGAAGACTGGCCTTTATATAGGCGTCAGTGGAAGGGACGGGCAGCACACGAGGGCAGTCACTGGTAGGCGGATGGCGAAACGTCTACAATAAAGATATCCAGATGTTGCACATGTGTCTTAACTTTCATATTGTCGGTATTTTATACCTTTCTTGCACAACTTGTCAGACACTGCAACATCATGGAAATCTTGGTTCAGAGGACATCTACAAGACCTTCTTCACGGCTGCTGCAACTAACCCATCTCTTTGGGAAGGACCTACTTCCACTGGGGAATCCCGCCTACCAGTGACTGCCCTCGTGTGCTGCCCGTCCCTTCCACTGACGCCTATATAAAGGCCAGTCTTCTTGTCTTTGCTCCAGATTCTCCTCCACCACGATGCTGTGAACACTAACTCCAAGGCCGAGGGACTGATTACCTCATCTTTTGTATATAGTTCTACTGTCTTCCTATTATGTCCTAGAATCTGTATTGATAAAGCCACTGGATGGCGAAACGTCTACAATAAAGATATCCAGATGTTGCACATGTGTCTTAACTTTCATATTGTCGGTATTTTATACCTTTCTTGCACAACTTGTCAGACACTGCAACATCATGGAAATCTTGGTTCAGAGGACATCTACAAGACCTTCTTCACGGCTGCTGCAACTAACCCATCTCTTTGGGAAGGACCTACTTCCACTGGGGAATCCCGCCTACCAGTGACTGCCCTCGTGTGCTGCCCGTCCCTTCCACTGACGCCTATATAAAGGCCAGTCTTCTTGCCTTTGCTCCAGATTCTCCTCCACCACGATGCTGTGAACACTAACTCCAAGGCCGAGGGACTGATTACCTCATCTTTTGTATATAGTTCTACTGTCTTCCTATTATGTCCTAGAATCTGTATTGATAAAGCCACTGGATGGCGAAACGTCTACAATAAAGATATCCAGATGTTGCACATGTGTCTTAACTTTCATATTGTCGGTATTTTATACCTTTCTTGCACAACTTGTCAGACACTGCAACATCATGGAAATCTTGGTTCAGAGGACATCTACAAGACCTTCTTCACGGCTGCTGCAACTAACCCATCTCTTTGGGAAGGACCTACTTCCACTGGGGAATCCCGCCTACCAGTGACTGCCCTCGTGTGCTGCCCGTCCCTTCCACTGACGCCTATATAAAGGCCAGTCTTCTTGCCTTTGCTCCAGATTCTCCTCCACCACGATGCTGTGAACACTAACTCCAAGGCCGAGGGACTGATTACCTCATCTTTTGTATATAGTTCTACTGTCTTCCTATTATGTCCTAGAATCTGTATTGATAAAGCCACTGGATGGCGAAACGTCTACAATAAAGATATCCAGATGTTGCACATGTGTCTTAACTTTCATATTGTCGGTATTTTATACCTTTCTTGCACAAGCATAAATAATAGGAGTCCTCAGGTTGTTCTTCAACTCTATACATCCTTGGTTAGGCCTCATTTAGATTATGCTGCACAGTTTTGGTCACCGTATTACAGAATGGATATAAATTCTCTGGAAAATGTACAAAGGAGGATGACAAAGTTGATCCCATGTATCAGAAACCTTCCCTATGAGGTTAGACTAAGGGCCCTGAATCTGCACTCTCTAGAAAGACGTAGAATTAGGGGGGATATGATTGAGGTGTATAAATGGAAGACAGGAATAAATAAAGGGGATGTAAATAGTGTGCTGAAAATATCTAGCCTAGACAGGACTCGCAGCAATGGTTTTAAGTTGGAAAAATTCAGATTCAGGAAGGATATAGGAAAGTACTGGTTTGGTAATAGAGTTGTGGATGAGTGGAACAAACTCCCGAGTACAGTGATAGAGGCCAGAACGTTGTGTAGCTTTAAAAATAGGTTGGATAAATACATGAGTGGATGTGGGTGGTGTGAGTTGGACCTGATAGCTTGTGCTACCAGGTCGGTTGCCGTGTTCCTCCCTTAAGTCAATGTGACCTGACCTGACTAGGTTGGGTGCATTGGCTTAAGCCGGTAGGAGACTTGGACCTGCCTCGCATGGGCCAGTAGGCCTTCTGCAGTGTTCCTTCGTTCTTATGTTCTTATGTTCTTATGACGAGGTATGTCCTTGATGGGTTCAAACCGCTCTACCCTCTCCCCTTTGATGAATTGACGTCACGAAGGGATTTACCGTGTAAGTTCAGTTCACCCTCACTGGTGACTCGGTGAATAGTGTATTAGCAGACCTACCAGTACTCCAGTACTGTTCTCTCTTGGTGTCTTAGAGAGTCTAGTTTAGAAACTCCTGAACTGGCTTGAGTTGGGAATTCTGTGGTGAAGGCAATAAACAATTATATCCAGATATCTTCGGTATACGATGTGACTACCTGTGTCGTGGGTAGAATCATAAGTGATTGAAGGTGTTAATTTACGGTTGATAAAACCCGTACTATTGTATATATATAAAACTTAATATTTTTATGGGACTGAAAGAATCTAAGTAATACTTAGTAGATATTTACGAATATCCAAGAAGTATTTAAGCTTTTAATAAAAAAAAAATCAGAAAATGCTGAGTAACTCTTATTTGTGCCTTACGTTTCTAAGTTTGCAAGTTCCTTCTTATTCTTGGAAGCGATTTTGTTACGGAGATCACTATCCTGGCCAGAGACTAAGATTCGAACCGTAACAGCAGCATATATGTAGAGAACCTAGAATAACCCAAAGTGACTTATTTCGATTGGGGTCCTTTTAATACCTTATTATACTATAATGGAGATATGTTATTATTAAGCTATAAAGGAGATATACTAGGAATAAGGTAAAACGAGTTATTTATATTTACATGTATGTCATCGGGGTCTTGACATCTTTCATGTCTCCTGCCATTAAAAACTGTCATGGGCTTCTGGGTTTGGTACATCAGCAGGTATCCTTTTCGGAGGTTGGCCTATGTAAAAAAAACTGCACCTCAGCAACAAACTTCCAGGCTGTGAGGGCAGGTGGTAGATTTCCTTAACCCCGGTTCTGCTGTGAAAAGAGTAGAGGTGGAGTAGGGAGTAAAGGTGGAGTGGAGCTAACAGGATTGGTGTTCGAGAGAGTAGGAAAGGTAGCAGGGATGGTGTTGGGAGTACGAGTGGTTGGTGAGATGGAATACGGTGGAGGGCAAGTGAGTGGTGGAGAGACAATAGCGTGGTTGGTCACCTCCAGCACTGCCTCACGGTCACATGAACCTCTTGTCACCCATCGTGCTGGGCGTATATCATGATATCAACATGACTAATCGTATACTGCTTTCGTTGCACTGGCATATAATTTGCTAAAGAATTTATTATATTCAATAAAGGGGGGTCAGGTTACCTCCTTGTGACTGCATTCGGTATACACTTACATTTACTTTCCTGTCTGTTTCTTAACTGTTCTTAATTCTGAAATATTTTCTTTCAAATCAAGGAGGCCTGGTTCAAGACTGGGCCGTGGGGGCGATGATCCAATGGACCATTAACAAATATAGCACAACACGCCTTTCATCCAGAGAAGCCATCCAAGCAATCCATTCTGGGAAGTTCACGCGACATTACAGTTGGAATGTCAAAGGAAGACGTCCTTAATACGAAGGTGATGTAGTTGTTGTCGATGTATCAGAGAAAAGCAAGTGGTGATGCTCAGTATTTCATTCCTTGAAGCTAACTGGGAAATAGAGGCTATATATAATTTTGACTGTGGAGAGGCTGGTGACCTTGCTTTCAAAGGTTGTGCACTGTTCAGATACCTAGTTGGAGAATGATAGAAATGAATCGGTTAGTTTATTTTTCATAAGATGACCCATTCACTAGTGCCGACACTATGGTAAGAAGACACGAAATACAGTTATATGAAGCCTTCACTGACTACGTTTCGCCCATGCTATGGGATCTGTCAGGTCACAAACCGCGTGTACGAAACGTCAAGAAAAGTCTTCTTACCACCCGACTCTGAGATAATTTGCTGGGAGTGGTAAACCCAAGAAGCCCAGTTAGTGTGGTTCATTTCCATTTGGTACTTTAATTAACCTCTTTCCAAGGATGGTACCCAGAGGAGTCGCGCAACACCCTCCAGGTACTTATTTACTGAAGTATGCGTAACAGATGGCCCTAAGACTGCAGGTACAATAATAACAATAAATAACAATAGCAGCTGAAATGAAATTAACAAAAGCCGTATATTATAAGCAATTACTATAAATGACATAGGCAGACAATCAGTCCCTACTGCGTCAGGTTGGGTGTTTAATAGGCTTTAAAGTCTATCGACTACACACGAGGGTCATTAAGGCTTCATGTTCACCAATAGGTAATATACACCAGTTCGGTGTATATTCCTTGAGAGACATACAACTCTCGGTGTATGTAGTATATCTTGCGACTGGGGATTTTTTAGTAGGCTATTTATAAACGTCAGTAAGATGAGCCTTCGTTGTTTTTACCAGCCTCACCATCTGCTTCCTGACCTTATCTTTTTTCCATTCTACTACGCTCTTGACCTTCACGCACGTACGTCCACGTACACACATACGCGCACTTGTATACATGTACCTACTCGCACGTAATGCATGTCACGTGTATGCATGCCCGTGTACATACGTACAAGCTCGTACATGAATGCAGGTGCAGGCACATACGCGCAATTCAAGCACGTACATGTATTTCACGTGCGTGCGTGCAGGTGTGCAGGTACACGTACAAATGTATACGCGTGCGTGTGTGTGTGTGCCTGTTTGCTGAGGTGTTTTATAGAATTGTCACTTGAGTGTTTGTGACTCCCCCACCCCCACCAGCACCCCCACCAGCACCCCCACCCCCACCAGCACCCCCACCAGCACCCCCACCAGCACCCCCACCCCCACCAGCACCCCCACCAGCACCCCCACCCCCACCCCCACCAGCACCCCCACCAGCACCCCCACCCCCACCAGCACCCCCACCCCCACCAGCACCCCCACCCCCACCAGAACCCCCACTAGCACCCCCACCCCCACCAGAACCCCCACTAGCACCCCCACCCCCACCAGAACCCCCACTAGCACCCCCCACCCCCACCAGCACCCCCACCCCCAGTACCCCCACCCCCACCAGCACCCCCACCAGCACCACCTCCCCCACCAGCACCACCACCCACACCAGCACCCCCACCCCCACCAGCACCCCCACCCCCACCAGCACCCCCACCCACACCACCACCCCCACCCACACCAGCACCCCCACCAGCACCCCCACCCCCACCAGCACCCCCACCCCCCACCAGCACCCCCCCCACCCCCACCCCCCCCACCAGCACCCCCACCCCCACCCCCCCCACCCCCACCAGCACCCCCACCCACCCACACCAGCACCCCCACCCACACCAGCACCCCCACCCCACCACTACAACACCCCCAACACTACTACACCACTACACCACCACCACTACACCACCACCACTACACCACCACCACTACTACACCACCACCACTACTACATCACCACCACTACTACACCACCACCACTACTACACCACCACCACCACTACTACACCACCACCACCACTACTACACCACCACCACCACTACTACACCACCACCACTACTACATCACCACCACTACTACACCACCACTACCACCACCACTACCACCACCACTACCACCACCACTACCACCACCACTACACTACACCACCACTACCACTACACCACTACCACCACCTCCACTACACCACCACCACTACACCACTACCACTACACCACTACCACCACCTCCAACTACACCACTACCACCACCTCCAACTACACCACTACCACCACCTCCAACTACACCACTACCACCACCTCCAACTACACCACTACCACCACCTCCAACTACACCACTACACTACCACCACCCCCACTACAGCAACACCACTATACTACCACCACCCCCACTACAGCAACACCACTATACTACCACCACCTCCACTACACCACTACACTGCCACCACCCCCACTACACCACTACTCTACACCACCACTACCACCACCCCCACTACACCACTACCACCACCCCCACTACACCACTACACTGCCACTACCCCCACTACACCACTACACCAACACCACTACACTACCACCACCCCCACTACACCACTACACTGCCACCACCACCACTACACTACTACACCACTACCACCACCCCCACTACACCACCACTACACCACTACCACCACCACCACTACACCACTACCACCACCCCCACTACACCACCACTACACCACTACCACCACCCCCACTACACCACCACTACCACCACCCCCACTACACGACACCACTACCACCACCCCCACTACACGACACCACTACCACCACCCCCCCCCACTACACGACACCTCTACCACCACCCCCACTACACAACACCACTACCACCACCCCCACTACACGACACCTCTACCACCACCCCCACTACACGACACCACTACTACCACCCCCACTACACGACACCACTACCACCACCCTCACTACACCACCACTACCACCACCCTCACTACCACCACTACCACACCACTTCCACAGCTACCACACCACTTCCACAGCTACCACACCACTACCACACCACTTCCACAGCTACCACACCACTACCACACCACTTCCACAGCTACCACACCACTTCCACAGCTACCACACCACTAACACACCACTTCCACAGCTACCACACCACTACCACACCACTTCCACAGCTACCACACCACAACCACCACTACCACACCATAACTACCACTTCCACACCATTACCACTTCCATTATCATTACCACCACCACTACAACACCCCCCATACCCATCACCACCACTACCACCAGCACAACAACCACCACCACTTGCAGCTGCTAGGTCTGCGGATCTTATTGTCTGAGGAGTCGCATGTGATCTACGTTATTCTGTGTATAAAAATTAATAATGAAGATGACAGTGGAGAAAGTGGACGAGGAGGAGGTAGAGAAGAAGGCGAATCAAAACACCAATACTAAAAAAAACAACAACAACAGCAACAGCAAAAATAACATCGGCTTGCAGAACAAAAATAATAAAGAACACTAGCCTCCAGGCAACTCATGAACACAAATTATCTTTCATGAAAACTGGTTAAAACATTTTTGTTATAAGAAAGATAAAGGAAAGAGTTTTTTCAGAGATGAGTCTCAAGATATACACGAAGATACAAGCAAGGGGAAAAATACAGGAAAAAATTAAAACAAGTGACTGTTAATAAAAGAGGTAAATAGAGTATTTGCGAGCCAGAAACTAATCTTAGGCTGCACCAAATTGAAAATTAGAAACAAATTGGTTGCCATGGTATCGAGTGAGGGGTTCCCCGCCCCCATTTAACCCTGAATTCAAGGATCCTTTAATCCAATAACCTCTGCGCCCTATTATTGCGTTTAATGAAACAATAGAAGTAATTACTTTTTTTGTGCGCCCGTTCACTTTACGGGCTAAGATTTATCCTATCTTAGCTCATTCAAAAGTCCGGTCCTGTCTTTATGTATACATGGGTATATACACTGAGTGGGGTAATTAACTATTTTTAATTACTAATTTGTAGCATTACACACACACACACACACACACACACACACACACACACACACACACACACACACACACACACACAATGTTCCAGAGATGGGACACAGCAACAAGGGGACACAGTTGGAAGTTGAAGACACAGATGAATCACAGGGATGTTAGGAAGTATTTCTTCAGTTACAGAGTAGTCAGGAAGTGGAATAGCTTGGGAAGCGATGTAGTGGAGGCAGGATCCATACATAGCTTTTAGCAGAGATGTGATAAATCTCACGGTTCAGGGAGAGTGACCCAGTAGCGACCAGTGAAGAGTCGGGGCCAGGAGCTATGAATCGACCCCCGCAACCACAAACTAGGTGAGTACACATGTATATATATTCATGACAGTTCCGATAGGTCTTAAAAATTCAGTGTTAGAGGTTTAAGAGTATTCGCTGTACACTCTCCCAAGTGTTCAAAATTGATTTGTAAATTCTAGGTCACTAAAATTAGTCTTGTACCCATCCATCCTGCATTTAAACCACGATGCGAGGATATTTATTTTCTGCGGGGTGGACCGGCAAGCTAGCTGAGAACCTCGGTCAAATGACTGAAACCTGCACTCAGCGGGCCCCTCTAGTGAGGTGCCTTGATGTTGGAAAAGGGTTCTTGATACAGGGAACTGGACTTGTCCTCCCTTTCCCTGGAATTAATCTGTTTTCCTCGGCGCTGCATATTCCCTGTGGGCTTAGGACATCCCGCTGATTAAAAAATGTCCACTGAGCGGGCCATATAAGATATGCGTTAGAAGGTACGTTAACTGACATATAATCTTCCCTTCCTCCTCCTCCTCCTCCTCCTCCTCCTGCATTGCTAAATCCACCATTGTCTGGGAGAGGCATTCTTTGGCAACCTCTCTGTCCATTGTTGATGGCGGGGAGGTTTACCTGGAGTCTACCTGGAGGTTATTCCGGGGATCAACACCCCCGCGGCCCGGTCCATGACCAGTCCTCCCGGTGGATCAGGGCCTGATCAACCAGGCTGTTACTGCTTGCCGCACGCAGTCCAACGTACGAACCACAGCCCGGCTGATCCGGCACTGACTTTAGGTATCTGTCCAGCTCTCTCTTGAAGGCAGCCAGGGGTTTATTGGTAATTCCCCTTATGCTTGGTGGGAGGATGTTGAACAGTCTTGGGCCCAGGACACTTATGGTGTTTTCTCTTAGTGTACCAATGGCGCCCCTACTTTTAATTGGGGGTATTTTGCATCGCCTGCCCAGTCTTTTACTTTCGTAGGGAGTGATTTGTGTGTGCAGATTTGGGACCATTCCTTCCAGGATTTTCCAAGTGTAGATTATGATGTATCTCTCTCTCCTGGGTTCCAACGAGTACAAGTCAAGTGCTTCCAAACGTTCCCAGTAGTTGAGGTGCTTGACAGAACTTATACGTGCAGTAAAGGATCTCTGTACACTCTCTAGTTCTGCAATTTCACCTGCTTTGAATGGAGATGTTAATGTACAGCAGTATTTCAGCCTAGAGAGAACAAGTGATTTGAAAAGGATCATCATTGTCTTGGCATCTCTAGTTTTGAACTTTCTCATTATCCATCCAATCATTTTATTTGCACTTGTGATCGTGGCACGGTTGTGATCCTTGAAAGTGAGATCCTCAGACATTACTACTCCCAGGTCCCTTACATTATTTTTCCGCTCTATTGTATGGCCAGGTGGGGGCAAGAAAGCTCTTAGATCTTAAAGAAACCTATAATATGACAGTCTACTTCTTCATCTCCTACTCTTCTTGTAGCTTGCTCTGTTTCGCCTACTCTTCCCTTGCTATTCCCTTCCCAACTCTTCTAAATCTCTTTCCCCTAGCTTTTTCCTTTTCTCCTCCCTCTCCCCTTTTTTTACATTCCTACTCACCTCTACATTCATCAACAGTGTAATACTACTACTACTGTTATTACTACTACTGTTACTACCACCACTAGTTATTATTATTGTTATTATTATTATTATTACATGTAAGCCAGAAGACGCTTTTGCGCTCCGTATGACTTTATGAAAATGTTAATTCTAGAAAGTCTGACACAATATACAGGTAAATTCACCAGTCTAATCACTATTAAGACTGTTAACATCTTATCTTCAAATTCACTCGAGGACAATTTAATGTGTCTCACTGGCCTATCAGGGAAGAGATACCCGATAATCTGTCAGTGCCCTGACACTCGCTGGCCTGTCAGGGAGATGACACTCTCCTTTTAATTACGTGCAATTAGTCTAGGTTTTAATTATTTAAAAGGTACGATATGTAGCTAATCTGAAACTATAGCCTATATTTATATATATGTACCTAATATTTATATAGCCCATATTTCCATAGGCTATGAAGACTGTCTCTCTGTCTGTCTCTCTCTTGTCTCTCTCTTCTCTCTCTCTCTCTCCTCTCTCTCTGTTTTATTCTCTCTGGTGTCTGTCGCTCTTTAATTTATTCCCTAAAAATGCAGTATATACAGGTATATTTACAATATTTCAATTCAATTTAGATAAGCGTTTCACGACATTGACCGTGCAAATTACATTAACAGGGGAAGTAACATTGACCGTGAAAATAACAGCAGCAGCGGTAACTACGTTAACCGTCATAGTAGCCTTCACCGAGGCACAGTTGTGATTGAACTACAATAACAAGCTGCACAGAGGTAAATGATGCCTGGGGAAAATTTAGAACCATATTCATTCCCATCCTTGTTAATATTGCACCAGTAAAGAGGTTAGGGTTAAATGAAGCACCGAGCCCTGGGTGGCTGGATTAGTTTCTCAAAAGATTTAGAGCAAGGTTCTAAAAGATGGTGCCTCCGAATTGCCAGTCCCCATTGCGGGCATAATAAATTTATCTGTCACCACCAATACCGTTCCGGTGGGGTTTAGGGAGACCAGAGCTACCACTGTTTTCAAGAAAAACAGCAGGTCTGATGTCAGCTTGTTAGTATTCTCAGCGTGATGTCCAAGATTCTGGAGAAAGTAGTGTTCTGTCAAGTAGTTAAGTATCTTAATGACCAAAACATTCTCCATACTTGCCAGTCAGGTTTCAGGAGATCTTATTCGACTGGTACCTTCCTAATTAATATGATGGACTACCTGAGAATTCTAATGTTGTCAGGGACTCTTGTAGGTTTGTTGACCCTATACCTGCAAAAGGCATTCGGTACAGTTAACCATAATGTATTGTGTAAGAAACTACAAGTAATCGGCACCTCTGAAGACTGGTTTAAGCTTTATTTGATCAACAAAAAAGTGTCAAAGTCAATAATACAGAATCAGAACCCTTGCTGGTAGCACGTCGGGTTCCGCATGGTAGCATTCTGGGACTATTTTTATGTGAATTATATATCTATCAGCGTCAAGTGTAAGCTTCTGCTGTATGCAGACGACAGTGCTCTGCTAGTCCCAGGTAAAGATCCACAAGATATAGCTAATGTACTATCACTGGAACTAGAGTCCTGCAGCAAATAGTCAATAGACAACAAACTATAGCTGCACCTCGGCGAAACAGAAGCCATACTCTTTGTCACGAAAAGTAATCTGAAAAGGGTAAATACTTTTCATGTCTAGTGTAATGGAGAACTCATCACTTCAGCATCTTCAGTGAAATACCTGGGAACTCCCTCTGATCCAAACATATCAGGAGAATTTATAGTGAACAATGTAGGCACAAAAACGCAAATGCCAGGTTAAAGATGAACTATAAACAGTCAGTGTCTACCTACTGAGTTTCGCTGCGCCCTATGTCTAGCTCTTATACATCGACATGTAGATTATTCTCGCTCTTCATGATACTCTGTGCTAGCCAAAAATAATGATACTACAAATCACCCAGAACAAAACGATGAGATTCATTCTGGACCTGGGTCCAAGACAGCATGTATGACAGGATGAATTACAACAGCTAGATATGCTTGACAGAGTCAAACAGCTGAAGTTAAATCAGGTTTATCAAACCGCTCACAAACAGTATCCAGAACATCTTGCTGCGGAGTATGTCAAGGTTAGGAGCCAAACCAGTATGGTGCTAGGGAAAGATAACACAATATTGTAGTAACTAAGGTAAGTGGACGAATCTCAAACACTTTTTATCATACATAAATAATACAGTGGAAGGGAAAGCCTGAACACGTCAAGGCCAGTCTTAACATGAAACATCTCAGGAAGAGCTTCAAGAATTCTAATGAATGAATGAAGTTACAGAAAAGGAGAAAAGTAATTTCTTATATAGGTAACATTTGTGTACATTAAACCAAGCTTCCTTATTTATTGTTCATGAAAAGTTCTCAGTTATAACTCTTGTTTCTCTTTTTAGTGTAACTGAATTTCAGGCATTTGAATTACTTTAGTTTTAATTTTATGGTTATAATCATAATTGATTTCTACTGCATCTAATAGCTAAGCTGCTAATAGTAAGATATTACAAGAACCACAGTGGAAATAATCACTGACTTTTTTAGGGGGCTATCCTAGGCAATTATACATGTTACTACGTATGACAATTGTAAACACCTAAACCTGTGTAACTTGTAACTGTACCTAAATGAACTTACCCTGAAAATAATATTTTTCCCTTGAAATTTTTTTACACCTTGTATATACCAGTGACCGTGAAAATAACCTTGACCGTGAAAATAACCTTGACCGTGAAAATAACCTTGACCGTGAAAATAACCTTGACCGTAAAAATAACCTTGACCGTGAAAATAAACTAGAAATTTACTATTCTAGTGGTGTCGTTCTTGTTACTTGATCGTTCCTTTTTTTTTTTTTTATTCGCCGGTACTCTCCCGGCCCGGGTCTTCTCCAAGTAGTGGTATCCCGGCCTTGGCTCCCTATCTGGGGAGTATCTCGAGACCTAAGTCTCCCATGGGAGGAGGTACAAGTACCCCCTCATCTTTGGGACCAACTGTCCCCAGGCCTAGCCACAGTCCCCGCCCTCACTGGGCTCGTAGGGAGAAGCTAGGCCTCTGGGCTGCCATCTGCCCCGCCACAAAGGGGCTCGTGGGGATGGCAGTCTTGTGAGCTGCACGTGATAGCAAGCTCAGGCCTAAATCGTTCCTTATTATTTTAAAAACCACTCTTTAAAAATTTCATGTAAGTCGGTGCGCAACTCAAGAACCGTAGGGCGGGCCCAAGAGCTACGGATCAACCGCAAAAAAAATATACAGGTAAAACAAATACAAAAAAAAAAAAAACAGCCTGTATCTATCGACGAGTGCCTTTGACAGCTGGTAACTAAAACACACGAACACTAGTCCTAACGCTGATATAACCTTGGCCCTCACTGTCGAGAGAGAGAGAGAGACAGAGAGATAGAGAAAGAGAGAAAGAGAGAGAGAGAGAGAAGGATGGAAGGGAGAAGAGGGGAAAGGGGAAGGATGGGGGGGTAACGCACCAAGGCAACATTTCATCTTAGAATGAAAAATAAACGAAAACAAAAGTCAACTGATTCTATTGATTTCCTTTTGTTTTACGCTGAACGTCAGGTTCCCATGACCACGTGCAGATAATAATTGCTCTTCTCTTAAACTATTGTGTTCATGTGTTCTTTTTCTTGACTATGTACGCAGTCGTGTATGTGTAGTTTTGTATACATTAAAACAAGTTTATTTGTACGTATTTGTGTGTGTATGTTTGTACTCACCTATTTGTACTCGCCTATTTGTGGTTGCAGGGGTCGATTCATAGCTCCTGGCCTCGCCTCTTCACTGATTGCTACTAAGTCCTCTCTCTTCCTGCCCCATGAGCTTTATCATACCTCGCCTTAAAACTATGTATGGTTCCCGCCTCCGCTACTTCACTTTCTAGGCTATTCCACGGCTTGACTACTCTATGACTGAAGAAATACTTCCTAACATCCCTTTGATTCATCTGAGTCTTCAACTTCCAATTGTGACCTCTTGTGTCTGTGTTCCATCTCTGGAACATCCAGTCTTTGTCCACCTCGTCTATTCCGCGCAGTATTTTATATGTCGTTATCATGTCTCCCCTGACCCTCCTGGCCTCCAGTGTCGTCAGGCCGATTTCCCTCAACCTTTCTTCGTAGGACAATCCCCGTAGCTCTGGGACTAGTCTTGTTGTAAACCTTTGCACTTTCTCTAATTTCTTGACGTGCTTGACTAGGTGTGGATTCCAAACTGGTGCTGCATACTCCAGTATGGGCCTGACGTAAATGGTATACAGAGTCTTAAACGAATCTTTACTGAGGTATCGGAACGCTATCCGTAGGTTTGCCAGGCGCCCGTATGCTGCAGCAGTTATCTGATTGATGTGCGCCTCAGGAGATATGCTCGGTGTTATACTCACCCCCAGATCTTTTTCCTTGAGTGAGGTTTGCAGACTTTGGCCATCTAAACTATATCGTGTCTGCGGTCTTCTTTGCCCTTCCCCAATCTTCATGACTTTGCATTTGGCAGGGTTAAACTCAAGGAGCCAGTTGCTGGACCAGGCTTGTAGCCTGTCCAGGTCTCTTTGTAGTCCTGCCTGATCCTCATCCGATTTGATTCTTCTCATTAACTTCACATCATCCGCAAACAAGGATACTTCTGAGTCTATCCCTTCCGTTATGTCATTCACATATACCAAGAACAGCACAGGTCCTAGGACTGACCCCTGTGGAACCCCGCTTGTCACAGGCGCCCACTCTGACACCTCGTCACGTACCATGACTCGTTGTTGCCTCCCTGTCAGGTATTCTCTGATCCATTGCAGTGCCTTTCCTGTTATGTGTGCCTGATCCTCTAGCTTTTGCAGTAACCTCTTGTGAGGAACTGTGTCGAAGGCCTTCTTGCAGTCCAAAAAAAATGCAGTCGATCCACCCCTCTCTCTCTTGTCTTACTTCTGTCACCTTGTCATAAAACTCTAGTAGGTTTGTGACACAGGATTTTCCCTCCCTGAAACCATGCTGGTTGTCAATTATACACTTGTTTCTTTCCAGGTGCTCCACCACTCTCCTCCTGATGATCTTCTCCATGACCTTGCATACTATACACGTTAGTGATACAGGTCTGTAGTTTAGTGCCTCATGTCTGTCTCCCTTTTTAAAAATTGGGACTACATTTGCTATCTTCCATACCTCGGGGAGTTGCCCAGTTTCAAATGATGTGTTGAAGATCTTTGTTAATGGTACACACAATATCTCTGCTCCCTCTTTAAGGACCCACGGAGAGATGCTGTCTGGTCTCACCGCCTTTGAGATGTCAAGTTCGCATAGCAGCTTCTTCACCTCCTCCTTGGTTTTATGTACCTCATCCAGCATTTGCTGGTGCACCCCCCTGTGTGTGTGTGTGTGTGTGTGTGTGTGTGTGTGTGTGTGTGTGTGTGTGTGTGTGTGTGTGTGTGTGTGTGTGTGTGTGTTTGTGTGTGTGTTTGTGTGTGTTTGTGTGTGTGTGTTTGTGTGTGTGTGTGTGTGATCTCACCTATTTGTAGTTGCAAGGATCGATTCACAGCTCCTGGCCTGTGTGTGATTAAAACACAACAAAACGTTTGTGTACATTCGTAGCTCGATTGCTACCGCAATCAGCTCACACACTAAGGTCCGGGGGTCGATCCTCCGGTACAGGTAGAAACATTAGGACATCTTTCTTTAAGACACCTGCTGTCCATGTTCACCTGTCAATAAAATAGGTACCTGGATATTAGTTGGCTGGTGTGCGTCGCATCCTGGGACAAAATTGACCTAATTTGCCCGAAATGTTCTGCATAACAAGTAGTATGTCACTGATGTCAGCTAGGACATGTACTTGTAGAAATAAAGATTATTATTATTATTATTATTATATATATTTACGTGTATGTTGTTCATATCCTTGCCTCAAAGTCTTGTATGTAATCAGGAATGTAATCAGGAATGAATCGGTAAGCACTCGATCAACTGTGATAACCTAGTTTGACAGAAATTAACTCGGTGAGAATTTAGCATATTCCTACACACAATCAAATTAGATAATTTTCTAAAGCATCTTTAATAAATGCAGAAAATCATTGATTTGCTTCATTTAATTTTAGGACGAGTCTTGACTATGTGGTGGACCAAACCGAGGCTTATTTTTGGTTAAACGGAGGCTGTGATAGGATTAGAAATTTTTAAATAGGCGCGCACAGAGGTAAAACCAACTAATCAGAGAAGCCTGGTGTGTTAGTTATGTAATCAGTTAAGTACACATTTAGTTACCTCTTTATTCATAAAGTTGAGACTGGAGGTGTCATCTTGCCTCTAGTCACTGTTGTCTGATAAAGCCACTGCAATAGATTTCTTTACGGTCCTGCGCACTCAGTGACCATCAGGTGTTCCGTAAACTACCCGCTGGTGGGTTAATTGCGTTTAAAGCCCGTCAACCACACTCGATGTCATTAAGGCTGCAGTAACCCGTTCATCACTAGTAAAGAATATTTTAATCCATAAACTGCGATTACAGTAAACTATCAGTGTATATACATTAAAGGATATATGAACCTCGCGGTGCATATATCCTTGATTACTCGCTGCCAGCAGCAATTATTAGTTAAAATCTCAGTGTACGTATATAAACTGAAAGATGTGTACCTCTTATACACCATGACGTGGGTATCTTTCGGTGTATTTAGACTAAGACGTGTATATACACCGAGAGGTGTATGCATTGGCCTTAACGACAGCATACATATCAGTGGACATAGGAGGTGGTGTTGTAACCATTAACCCAAGTGAATGATTACAACGACAAAATCCTCGACCTTCTGAACAATACCCAGATTTATCAACCCATCACAGTGACAGCTGCATAAATACACCACGATATTCCTACAGAAAACACGCCGCACCCTTCATAGTACTGAACAGGGTATTCGGACTCCAAAAGGCACTCAAACCTGTGATTAATATCCGTCTTATCACATCAGATATTGGAAATCCCTCACAGAAACTAGTTAGACAACTAACCAAAAATCTGTCCACACAGTTCCGAGAACACAGAAATTCGTGTAACTAGGATGACACTAGTACTGTTTGTATCTTGTCAAGATTTAATTGGGCCATCTCATGCACTTTAATTGCTACATCCAACACCATAGAACAAAGAGCTGGCAAATATATCATCTCGACTACATTTGAGCATGAGAACCTACTCCACACTGATTACCTGCTGCCACGTATTATGTTTATTAAATGACCTGACGCTTTCACCCCAACTTCAACAGTCACTGTGTTCTCTCATTCTCTTGTATCGTTTGGAATGACTAAAATCCCAGGAACGAAATGTATCCAGTAAGGATGTCTTAAGAAGAGTATGCAATTGTGTTCTTTCATTCACCTAGAGGTGTGTATCTATCTGTGTGTATAAACCCTGGGAGTTTCATCTCTCAGTGTATATACACAAAGAAGTGTGCATCTCCCAAAATATGTACTCTGAGAATGGAAATATAAACACATATGCCGTATAATGTGATCCTTTATTGACAACGTTTCGCCCACACAGTGGGCTTTTTTTCAAGTCACAAACAGATCTGTTTGTGACTTGAAAAAGCCCACTGTGTGGGCGAAACGTTGTCAATAAAGGATCACATTATACTGCATATGCGTTTATATTTCCATTGTGTCGGTATTATATACCATTTATTTCCATCCATGTACTCTGAGAGGTGTACCTTTTAGCGTATATGTACCGAGATGTTTGTATCTCAAATCTCAATATGTATACATTGAGAAAAACACCTTGGTTTATATACATATGCCCCTCAAGGAAGGTTCCTTGATGTTGGTGAGGGGCTCTTGATTTAGGGAATTGGATCTGTGCTCCAGTTCCCCGAATTAAGCCTGAATGCCTTCCACATCCCCCCCCCAGGCGCTGTATAATCCTCCGGGTTTAGCGCTTCCCCCTTGATTATAATAATAATATATACATATGTATCCTTGCGGGCAAGTAACCACATCCTGTAGGTGATGTACAGAACACTTTCTCCTGTAATTACTTACGTAACTTTATTATTAAAAGAAACAAAAGATAAGTTTGTATAGATCATACTGTAACTCTTTATAAAAGATCATACATGGAGCAAATTGGGACAGACGAAGTGAGTCTTAATTCTTCAATTCCTAATTATTCTTTTTATTTCAAAACATGTTAGTAATTATCACTATGGGTATTGCGATCATTGCCCCTCACTCGAGGGCAAGCAGTTTTACGTCTCTGGTGAAGGTTATAGTGAGGTTCTGTATGTGACGGCACTTGTTCTTTTATCATGTCGGCCATATTAGATGTAAAATCACACTGTCAAACACGATACACAGGAGGACCCCGCTATACAGCAGGCTAGGTTCCGGGCTACTGCTGTAAACCTAAATTGGTGTAAATTGAAGCTTTTTTTGCTTTTACTTTCAAATGCATATAAAAGCCTGATAACATGTTTACACTATCATATATAAGTGAGCAATAGAGCTAGGCCTTAAAAATGTATATACAGTACACACATTACTTACCTTAAAATATTTTCGTCCTTTGCTTAGAGTGGTTCACATACTTATTGTAGGAAGTCTGAATAAATGAAGAACGGGCATAATATATATATATATATATATATATATATATATATATATATATATATATATATATATATATATATATATATATATATATATATATATATATATATATATATATAATATAAGAAACATTAATCATATATCAGCCAAATTTGGTTAAATATCTATATTGGGAAAGGTTGTCACGAAAACAAACCATAAATAAATTCGCAAAATTCGGAGAAAGTGAGAAAGGGGTAGGGGGAACTGCCGCAGTTTCCATGACAGGTGCTGCACACACTCCACTCCTGCAGCTCACAGGGCAGGTGCTGCACACGCTCCGCTCCTGCAGCTCACAGGACAGGTGCTGCACACGCTCCACTCCTGCAGCTCACAGGATAGGTGCTGCACAAGCTCCACTCCTGCAGCTCACAGGATAGGTGCTGCACAAGCTCCACTCCTGCAGCTCACAGGATAGGTGCTGCACACGCTCCACTCCTGCAGCTCACAGGGCAGGTGCTAGACATACTCGACGCCTGCCGCTTCCAGGACATTTGCTGCAAACACTCCACTCTCGCAGCTTCCAGGACAGGTGCTGGACACCACATCTGCGGCTTCCAGGACCACGTCTGCGGCTTCGAGGACAGGTGCTGCACACTCCGCTCCTGCAGTTTCCAGAACAGACACTGGACACACTCCACGCCTGGGCCCAAGGAAGGTTCCTTGATGTTGATGAGGGGCTCTTGATTTAGGGAATTGGATCTGTGCTCCAGTTCCCCGAATTAAGCCTGAATGCCTTCCACATCCCCCCAGGCGCTATATAATCCTCCGGGTTTAGCGCTTCCCCTTGATTATAATAATAATAACTGCGCCTTGACTCACGAGTCAAAAGGTTTAAATTAGATTTCTGTTTTATTGCTTAAGATTCTAATTCAGGATTTTTTTTTTTTAATTTTTGACTGAACATTAGCGTAGTGTGGTAAGGGTGAGATATAACTGTACTTGATTGTGGAAAAAAAAAAGTTTGAAGGACACTGCACTAGGCTGTCAATATAATACTAGGCTAATATGCTGTTAGTTGCAAGAGAGAGCATTCATACAAGCAAGCACATATTCATATTCTCTGAGGCAAAATACTCCCCTCGATGGAGGTGCCTTGATGCCGGTGAGGTGTTCTTGATCCAAGGAATGGCACTTATCCTCCCCTCGGATCAAACCTGAATACCTCCATCTATTGTCTTTTGTCTCCATTCTCCCTCTCATCCCTCCTATGACCCACCAGTGTTTAGCTCTTTACATGAAAAACAAATTCTTTCCTCCGTTTCCCTCCTCTCCTTTCCCTCAAAAGGGGCTATTCATCCGAAAAAGTGGAACTATCCTCCTTTGGGATCGATCCTGATTGCCTCCTATTCCCAATGAGTTGTTTGACACCTAATGGGTTTAACGTTTCCCCCTGGTAACAACAACAACAACAACAACAACAACAACAACAATAATAATTCTATCCAATATTTTCCCCCCATCTCCCCAACCCCTCCCCTCCCCGCCCTCTCCCCTCCCTCTCCCACTCTCTACCATTCATATCTGACGCTGTGCTGCCTGACGTATGATACACACTACTACTGCACTCTACACCACTTCCTTGCGGCTCCTTCATACACAGTTACACTGGATAGCCAAATCACGGTTTACGTTTACCTCATAACTATCAAACATTCCGCTTGCCGGCTTGTACACTAACGCTACGAAAATCGTAACGCTACGAAAGCTGTGAGGGCGCTATATGGGCAGCTTGCGTGGTGGGTCAGGTCACTCTTAAAGCCTGAGTCCTGGTCTTGCCAGCCTCAGTCCACCCTTATGCCTGTCAAGCATCGCATTGGCGGCAAGGAATGAACCTGTAGAGCACTTTCACACTAGACAGTAACCGAGTGGAGAACTTCGGCTTCTCTCGACACTCCGGACTATCACAGCATGGCGAGTGTTGTTCCCGTAGTACTTCAACGACACTTTCGTCGGGTTAGTTCTTCCCAGCAGGCGGTTCAGAGGAGGCACCGAGCTTCCCTCGCCGCCACATTGGAGGATCTTAAGACACCTGTAGGAGAGCAAGCTCCATCAGCCACTCCTCGGCCTGTAGTCCCTACGAAAGTTAAGACTTACGAGGAGATCCCAACACCCCGAGGATATCCTCTCCTGGGGACACTACCCAGCTTCCTGGCGGCGGGGGGAGTGCAGTACCACCACAGATACATCTCCCAGCGCCACCGGGAACTGGGAGGCATCTTCAGGGAGACTTTGGGAGGATCTGAGATGGTGTTCGTGAGTGATCCTGCCACTGTGAGACAGGTCTTCGCAGCCGAGGGCCCTTACCCACGACACTTCATCCCGGAGGCTTGGCTCCTCTACAACCATGACCGTCAGGCCAAGAGGGGACTCTTTTTCATGTGAGTGTCAAAGTGTTGCACTAGCAACTCTATTAGTGTTACACTAGCTATTAGGAACACTAAATACTAGTGCCACATTACTTACTAGGAACATAAAACAAGAAATACCAATGTTGCTATTGGGAACACTTGCAGCTACAAACTATTAGAACCACGCTAATTACAAAAAACGCTGAATAATAAGGCCAAACTAGGAACTAAGGTCATGCTACTCAATAAGAAATTACTTACAATTAGCACTCACTAGTTACTTTTTACCCACGTTTACCAAGCTTTTGTTAATCATTATTATATTCCCTTTGAGGACTAAGCCCTCATGCATCATACAGAACTTGTGGAATGAGATTTAATCCGATTTCGTCTCATGCATGTATATTTTGCCCAAACACAGACAATATATATATATATATATATATATATATATATATATATATATATATATATATATATATATATATATATATATATATATATATATATATATATATATATATATATATATATATATATATATATATATATATATATATATATATATATATATATATCACAGCAGCACTGCTATTTTGCACAACTGATTCACTAGTCATCTAAAATACCCAGAATTCACCACGTGGAGGCAGCTGCGCTTCGAGTTGCAAATCAAATGAGTTGCTGGTGTAAGAAGATGGCTATAAAAACTTGTAACTCGCGTTGCAGATGGAAGCCCCAAAGGCATTACCTGTATAAGACAGGTTGTCAAGCTTCCTATTGTAACCAACATGACCGGGTGGTTGATCAGTGGATTCACACACAGGGCCGCGGGTCAGGTTTCCGCTAAAGTGGGACAAAATTATTATTGTTTCATATACATTTTTTAAATTCATGCATTGTATAATCTCTGATACGGCCATTTTCGTTAAAATACATACATCTAGAAGTTTGTATCTTAGCGTATATACACTGAGAGGTGTGTATCTTAAGCGTACATATACTGAGAGGTGTGTATCTTTCGCATAGATATACTGATAGGTGTGTGTTAGGCTTATATATACGGAAAGGTGTGTATCTCATAGTATATTCAGAGGTGTGTCTGTATATGCACTCAGTCCATACATATGCAATATTTTATCAACAGCTAACCTTTCCAGCGCATAAGTATATTGTCTGTCAGTCCTGTCTCCAGCACAATCTGCCTATTTCCATGCCTCACCCAAGAGTGTTAGTTACTAATTTGTCCAAGGCACTTGTCACTAAGACACTTGGCCTGTTCGTGTGAGTGTACTCACCTAGTGGTTGCAAGGGTCCAGTCATAGCTTCTGGCCCCGCCTCTTCACTGACCGCTACTGGGTCACTCTCCCTGCACCATTAGCTTTATCATACCTCTGCTTAAAGCTGTGAATGGATCCTGCCTCCACTACATCGCTTCCCAAACTATTCCACTTCCTGACTACTCTGTGGCTGAAGAAATACTTCCTAACATCTCTGTCATTCATCTGTGTCTTCAACTTCCAACTGTGTCCCCTTGTTGCTGTGTCCCAGCTCTTGAACATTTTGTCTGTCCATCTTGTCAATTCCTCTCAGTATTTTATATGTCGTTATCATGTCCCCCCTATCTCTCCTGTCCTCCAGTGTCGTTAGGTCAATTTCCCTTAACCTCTCCTCGTAGGACATACTCCTTAGCTCTGGGACTAGTCTTGTTACAAACCTTTACACTTTCTCAAGTTTCTTTACATGCTTGGCTAGATGTGGGTTCCAAACTGGTGCCGCATATTCCAATATGTGTGTGTGGGTGTGTGTGTGTGTGTGTGTGTGTGTGTGTGTGTGTGTGTGTGTGTGTGTGTGTGTGTGTGTGTGTGTGTGTGTGTGTGTGTGTGTGTATTCACCTATTTGTGGCTGCAGGGGTCGATTCACAGCTTTCTGTGTGTATGTGTGTACTCACCTGTTTGTGGTTGCAGGGGTTGAGACATAGCTCCTGGCCCCGCCTCTTCAATGTGTGTACTCACCTAATTGTGGTTGCAGAGGTCGAGACTCAGCTCCTGGCCCCGCCTTTTGACTGAGTGCTACCAGGTTCTCTCTCCCTGCTCCATGAGCTTTATCATACCTTCTCTTAAAGCTATGTATGGTTCCTGCCTCCACTACCTCACTTGCTAGGCTATTCCACTTCCTGACTACTCTATGACTGAAGAAATACTTCCTAACATCCCTTTGACTCATCTGGATCTTCACCTTCCAATTGTGACCCTTTGTTTTTGTGTCCCCTCTGGAACATCCTGTCTCTGTCCACCTTGTCTATTTCACGCAGTATTTTGTATGTCGTTATCATGTCTCCCCTAACCCTCCTGTCCTCCAGTGTCGTCAGGCCGATTTCCCTTAACCTTTCTTCGTAGGACATTGCCCTTAGCTCTGGAACTAACCTTGACGTGATTGATCAAGTGTGGGTTCCAAACAGGTGCTGCATACTTCAGTATGGGCCTGACGTACACGGTGTACAGTGTGTTGAACGATTTCTTACTAAGGTATCGGAACGCTATTCTCAGATTTCCCAGGCGCCCACATGCTGCAGCAGTTATCTGGTTGATGTGTGGTTCCAGAGACGTGCTCGGTGTTATACTCACCCCACGATCTTTCTCCTTGAGCCAGGTTTGCAGTCTTTGCAGTGTGTGTGTGTGTGTGTGTGTGTGTGTGTGTGTGTACTCACCTAGTTGTACTCACCTAGTTGAGGTTGCGGGGGTCGAGTCCGAGCTCCTGGCCCCGCCTCTTCACTGATCGCTACTAGGTCACTCTCCCTGAGCCGTGAGCTTTATCATACCTCTGTGTGTGTGTGTGTGTGTGTGTGTGTGTGTGTGTGTGTGTGTGTGTGTGTGTGTGTGTGTGTGTGTGTGTGTCTGTGTGTGTCTGTGTGTGTGTGTGGTGTGTGTGTGTGTGTACTCACCTAGTTGTACTCACCTAGTTGAGGTTGCAGGGGTCGAGTCCAAGCTCCTGGCCCCGCCTCTTCACTTGGTCGCTACTAGGTCACTCTCCCTGAACCATGAGCTTTATCGTACCTCTGCTTAAAGCTATGTATGGATCCTGCCTCCATTACATCGCTTCCCAAACTATTCCACTTCCTGACTACTCTGTGGCTGAAGAAATACTTCCTAACATCCCTGTGATTCATCTGTATCTTCAACTTCCAACTGTGTCCCCTTGTTGCTGTGTCCCATCTCTGGAACATCCTATGTGTGTGTGTGTGTGTGTGTGTGTGTGTGTGTGTGTGTGTGTGTGTGTGTGTGTGTGTGTGTGCGCGCGCCATATCAGGATGTTGATGTGCTAATTAAGTACATACCCTGACCAACCGTCATACGTTTTGGGTTTCAACGCAAATGCTTTGCGAGGAAAGAATTGTTGGGGGTGAGGTAGTGGTTGTTGTGTAGGTGAAGGAGTGATTGTTGAGTAGGTGAAGGTGTGGTTGTTGTGTGGGTTAAGGAGTAGTTGTGTGGGTGTAGGAGTGGTTTTTGTGTAGGTGAAAGAGTAGTTATTGTGCGGGTGAAGGAGTGGTTGTGTGGGTGGTTGTTGTGTGGGTGCAGGAGTGGTTGTTGTGTAGGTGAAGGAGTGGGTGTTGCTTGAGTAACGGAGTGGCTGTTGTGTAGGTGAAGGAGTGGTTGTTGTGTAGGTAGAGTAGTAGTTGTGTAGGTGAAGGGGTGGTTGTGTAGGTGAAGAAGTGGTTGTTGTGTAGGTGAAGGTGTGGTTGTTGTGTATGTGAAGAAGTGGTTGTGTGGGTGAAGGAGTGGTTGTTGCGTGAATGAAGGAGTGGTTGTGTGGATTAAGGTGTGGTTCTTGTGTTGGTGAAGGGGTAGCTGTGTATGTGGAGTGGTTATTGTGAAGGTGAAGGAGTGGTTGTTGTGTGGGTGAAGGAGTGGTTGTTGTGTGAGTGAAAGAGTGGTTGTGTGGGTGAAAGAGTGGTTGTTGTGTGGGTGAAGGAGTGGTTGTTGTGTGAATGAAGGAGTGGTTGTTGTGTGGGTGAACGAGTGGTTGTTGTGTGGATGGAGTGGGTGTTGTGTGGGTGAAGTAGTGGTTGTAGGTGTGGTGGTTGTGTGGTTGAAGTGGCTGTTGTGTGGGTGAAGGAGTGGCGTGAGTGAAGGAGCGGTGTGGGTGAAGGAGTGGTTTTTGTGAGAACCCACTAAATATTAGTGAACTAAACTTATTACATTGAAAGAGACCGAGTGTGCAGCCACGCTCAGTTTCTCATGATTTATGACGTAATTACTTAGAAAGTATCTGATGATCAGTACAATGACTTCTGTGAAGTGTGACCATGGTCTCAATCGTGCTTAATAAAGCAGAAATGTGTATGTGCTCATTACCTTTTGTAATTACTTATTAGTAACTACTGGAGCACAGCTAAGTCTGTGGTGTCTCGTGTATGGTATTTTTTTTTATCATATATTTTTAAGCTTTCAGCGGCTGTAACGCTTATTACCACTTCTAGTATCCCTACACTTTCTTAATTTATGATGCTAGTAAATCTTCCTAGTAATTTGGTCCAACTATGTAAATTGAAAACTTATTAATGTTTGAATTCACATTTTTTTATGTTAATGTTTTTTTGAGCTTTTTTGCTACGACACCTCCACCTATATTTACTTCATATATGCTGAAAGTATATAACCGAGAGAAGGCTCGTTGCAATGTATTCAAATTGGACATATTTAGATTTAGAAAGGATATAGGGAAGTACTGCTTTGACAGTAAGGTTGTAGATGATTACTATAAATATCAGTTGGACAGGAATGTGTGTGGTTGGGCGTAAACTGGACCTGCCTAGCATGAGCCAATAGGCCTACCGCAGTGTTCGTTCAGTCTTAGGCTCTATTATAACTCACCTTATAGCCTATCCTTTCAACGATTTTGGGCGGGTTGCGCACTTTTTTTTTTTTTGTTACCGCTAGGAAACTGAAATAAGCTATACTGTCTGACTTGTAAGTTAGTAAGTTTATTTAGGCACAGGTACACATAAGTACAATTATCATACATAGTGTAAATTACCTAGGATGACCCCAAAAAAGGTCCGGTGACAACCCTGATAGCCTATACACCATAAAAATAATACAAATAATTATAATAATGAAAAATTGATGACAAAGATTATAATTATGATAAAAAAAACTTACAATAATGATACGTTATTTGCATTTAGAAATGTGTACAAAATTCAGATATGGAGGTCAAAAAAGTTCTTAATGTTCCCTAAAAGAAGATACACATTTTGAATATCCATTTGCAAACATCTCGATAATCAGTTACAAATGTTATTATTATTATCACTACTACACCTGGAAAATCCTAGAGGGACTAGTACCGAACTTGCACACGAAAATCACTCACTACGAAAGCAAAAGACTTGGCAGACGATGCACCATCCCCCCAATAAAAAGCAGGGGTGTTACTAGCACGTTAAGAGACCATACAATAAGTGTCAGGGGCCCGAGACTGTTCAACTGCCTCCCAGCACACATAAGGGGGATTACCAACAGACCCCTGGCAGTCTTCAAGCTGGCACTGGACAAGCACCTAAAGTCAGTTCCTGATCAGCCGGGCTGTGGCTCGTACGTTGGTTTGCGTGCAGCCAGCAGCAACAGCCTGGTTGATCAGGCGCTGATCCACCAGGAGGCCTGGTCACAGACCGGGCCGCGGGGGCGTTGACCCCCGAAACTCTCTCCAGGTAAACTCCAGGTACTACTACTAGTAGAAGTAGAATTAAAAAATGTAGTAATAGTAGTAGTACTGCCCTAATAGTTAGTAGTAGCAAAATAATTGTATGATAAGGAATCAACAGAAACAGCAATAATAATAATAATAATAATAATAATAATAATAATAATAATAATAATAATAATAATAATAATAATTTATGCTAATTACCAGTTAAATATCTTTATTATGTATCCCATGCCCATCCTGTGGGCGATAGTCGAAAAATTACAGGGGTACATAATGGCTCCAGGGACTTGACAGCATAGTTTTGATAGCTGAACAAGTTACAGTGATGAACTATTTACGTCTACCGGTTACAGTCGTAGTGAGTTATTTATACAGACATGAATTAAGTCATAAAAAATATTATAAAACCATTACCTTATATTCTAGCAAGGTATACTTGTAATAAAAAAAAGTTAAGTGTAATGATGTTGGTAGAATTACCGACAATACGTCAGGTAAAAGGACACAAAGTGCAACTGATGTGACATTTTATTGTAGCAACGCTTCGCTCCAGAAGTTTTGTCAGGCCGTTACAGCTTGCCGAAGCTCATGGAGAGCGAAACGTTGTCACAATAAAATGTCACATTAGTTGCACTTGTGTCCTTTTACCTAACAAAAAGTTTAAGTGATCATGCATTATTTACAATAGGCAAAGTCAGGGTATGATTCCAGAAGGGTTGATAATATGGTACCGTGGATAAATTACTTTAACATTTCTTGAGAATTTCTGAGAGTCGTCTCCGAATTCACCAATATTATCGCACTCCAGTACATAATGACGCAAGGTGTGACAGTTGTCCATCTGGCAGAGTTTTCATTTAGTTTGCTTTACATCAACTGCTGGTGGTGATTTAACAGCCGGGACCGAGTTTGAGTTTAATATCGTTATTATGTTCTCCTCCCGTACCCATCCTTTGGGCGGTAGTCAGAAGATTACAGAGGTACATAATAGGTCCAGAGACCGGGCCCCAAAATTCTGATAGCTGAACAAGTTACAGTGGTAATGAACTATTAACAAGTTTATATCTTGTTACAGTCTTCACGAGTTATTTATGCAGATATGAATTTGGTCACACACAAAAAATAATAAAAAAAACATTGCCTTATATTTTAGCAAGGTATGTTTGTAATTAAAAAAATATTAAGTTGTTATGCGTTATATGACTATATATTCCCCTTTACTGTTCAAACGGTGATTGGCGGAGGAAACAGCCAGTCAGCGAGCTGGAGTGAGGAGATAAATATAGGATGCAATAAAAATGTTTCATTGATGATTCGGTTGGTGATACCTCATGGATGGAGAGTGTATGACCAGTGTTGGAGAATGTGTGGCCAGTGTTGGAAAGTGTGTGACGAGTGTTGGAGTGTGTGATGAGTGTTGGGGTGTGACGAGTGATGGACTTATGAGTGTTGGGGGTGTGACGAGTGATGGACTGTGATGAGTGTTGAGGGTGTGACGAGTGATGGACTGTGATGAGTGTTGGGGTGTGACGAGTGATGGACTGTTATGAGTGTTGGGGGTGTGACGAGTGATGGACTGTGATGAGTGTTGAGGGTGTGACGAGTGATGGACTGTGATGAGTGTTGGGGTGTGACGAGTGATGGACTGTGATGAGTGTTGAGGGTGTGACGAGTGATGGACTGTGATGTGTGTTGAGGGTGTGACGAGTGATGGACTGTGATGATTGTTGGGGGTGTGACGAGTGATGGACTGTGATGATTGTTGGGGGTGTGACGAGTGATGGACTGTGATGAGTGTTGGGGGTGTGACGAGTGATGGACTGTGATGAGTGTTGGGGGTGTGACGAGTGATGGACTGTGATGAGTGTTGTGGGTGTGACGAGTGATGGACTGTGATGAGTGTTGAGGGTGTGACGAGTGATGGACTGTGATGAGTGTTGGGGGTGTGACGAGTGATGGATTGTGATGAGTGTTGAGGGTGTGACGAGTGATGGACTGTGATGAGTGTTGAGGGTGTGACGAGTGATGGACTGTGATGAGTGTTGGGGGTGTAACGAGTGATGGACTGTGATGATTGTTGGGGGTGTGACGAGTGATGGACTGTAATGAGTGTTGAGGGTGTGACGAGTGATGGACTGTGATGAGTGTTGGGGTGTGACGAGTGATGGACTGTGATGATTGTTGGGGGTGTGACGAGTGATGGACTGTGATGAGTGTTGAGGGTGTGACGAGTGATGGACTGTGATGATTGTTGGGGGTGTGACGAGTGATGGATTGTGATGAGTGTTGAGGGTGTGACGAGTGATGGACTGTGATGAGTGTTGGGGGTGTGACGAGTGATGGACTGTGATGATTGTTGGGGGTGTGACGAGTGATGGACTGTGATGAGTGTTGAGGGTGTGACGAGTGATGGACTGTGATGATTGTTGGGGGTGTGACGAGTGATGGACTGTGATGAGTGTTGGGGGTGTGACGAGTGATGGACTGTGATGAGTGTTGGGGGTGTGACGAGTGATGGACTGTGATGAGTGTTGAGGGTGTGACGAGTGATGGACTGTGATGATTGTTGGGGTGTGACGAGTGATGGACTGTGATGATTGTTGGGGGTGTGACGAGTGATGGACTGTGATGAGTGTTGAGGGTGTGATGAGTGATGGACTGTGATGAGTGTTGAGGGTGTGACGAGTGATGGACTGTGATGAGTGTTGAGGGTGTGACGAGTGATGGACTGTGATGAGTGTTGGGGGTGTGACGAGTGATGGACTGTGATGATTGTTGGGGGTGTGACGAGTGATGGACTGTGATGAGTGTTGGGGGTGTGACGAGTGATGGACTGTGATGATTGTTGGGGTGTGACGAGTGATGGACTGTGATGAGTGTTGAGGGTGTGACGAGTGATGGACTGTGATGATTGTTGGGGGTGTGACGAGTGATGGACTGTGATGATTGTTGGGGGTGTGACGAGTGATGGACTGTGATGAGTGTTGAGGGTGTGACGAGTGATGGACTGTGATGAGTGTTGGGGGTGTGACGAGTGATGGACTGTGATGATTGTTGGGGGTGTGACGAGTGATGGACTGTGATGAGTGTTGAGGGTGTGACGAGTGATGGACTGCGATGAGTGTTGGGGTGTGACGAGTGATGGACTGTGATGATTGTTGGGGTGTGACGAGTGATGGACTGTGATGAGTGTTGAGGGTGTGACGAGTGATGGACTGTGATGAGTGTTGGGGGTGTGACGAGTGATGGACTGTGATGAGTGTTGGGGGTGTGACGAGTGATGGACTGTGATGAGTGTTGGGAGTGTGACGAGTGATGGACTGTGATGAGTGTTGGGGGTGTGACGAGTGATGGAAAGTGTGTGATGAATGTCGAAAGTTGTGTGACAAGTTAGTCACCAAGCTATCAAAGTTACATGTTGTGTTGGACAATGTATATGTGATGTGTTGGGGAGAGTGTGACGACTAACGAGTGGTGGAGAGTGTGGTATCAGTATTCGTCTTGTCTGAGTGTGGACTCATGGTGAGCTTTGAGTGTGACTCATTATGTCTGAGTGTGTACTCATGTCCAAGTACGGACACATGATTAGATCTTATTATGTGATGTCAGTAGCCACGCACTCATGACGAGACTCAATTACAGCAATCATCCATGTATTAAGGCGTAACTGTTACCCTTGTTCCTTGAGACAGAGTGCATGGGAGTACCTGAGAAATACAGGCACTACATGACACTAGAGTGAAACAATTGGAAGCACAGGGAAAAGGTGAATAGCAGAAGACCTTGTAGTCTTTGTCGATGATGTCTGCTGAGAACTAGTTCTAGTTCTAATGTACTGCTAATAATAATAATAATAATAATAATAATAATAATACAGCTACTGCTTCAACAACTACTAATACTACTGTTGATTGTCGTGAACACAGAAAGTAACTAAAGTGTAATGAACACTTGTCAGTGTTCAATAATAACCCATATGAAGACAGAAACAGAGAATGATGATTTATCTGTATATTTCGACCCCCTTCTAGGGTCCTCTTTAGCAGATGAAGAGGATCCCAGAATGAGTCGAAATATACAGATCATATGGGCCGCAATTCACATTGCTAAACTCACAAACTAGTATTTAGTCACTTAGCCATAATACCAACTTACCTCATAATTTTGTAATATTTTAAACTTAAGATTTAATTTAAGTCTGCCCGAAATGCCTAGCCATGCTAGGTGTTTTAATGGTACACTCTGTAATTATTATTTTACTATATGTAAACAATACAATAACCAAATTCTGTAAACTCAGCATTGTAATCCTTATAGAGAATAAACTTTGAATTTGAATTTGAATTTGAGTTCGAGTTCTGTCTCCATGTGGGTTATTATTGAGCAGAGAGAGAGAGAGAGAGAGAGGAGAGAGAGAGAGAGAGAGAGAGAGAGAGAGAGAGAGAGAGAGAGAGAGAGAGAGAGAGAGAGAGAGAGAAATAGCTACCCACTAAGCTTGCAACTGTACAGGGTTCAGTGTCCGCTCTCTCTTTGAGGCATGAAGTGTGAGTGAGTGGGTCGGTGGGTGGGTGAGTCACAGAGCCGGTGGGTTGGTGAGTTGCACCCAGCTAGTGGGTCGGTAGGTGGGTGAGCCACCCGTCCACTGTATTAAAAAAAACACACAAAATCTGGACAGGCTGCAGGCCTGATCTGACAAATGGCTCCTGAAGTTTAACCCCACCAAGTGCTTGGGGAAGTACAGAGAAGACCGTAGGCGGAGCACAGGCTCGAGGGGGAAAAGGCTGCAAACCTCACTCAAGTTCCTTGGGATGAGTATCATACCGAGCATATTCCCTGAGGCGCACATCAACCAAATAATTTCTGCAGCAAATGCGTGTCTGGCAAATCTAAGAATAGCGTTCTGACATCTAAGTAAGGAGTCATTCATTCACGACACAGATATCAGACACGGCTAGAACAAGTGTAGAAGTCTTCAAGAGAAAATTGGACAAGTATCTTCAAGTGCCAGATCAACCAGGTTGTGATAGATATGTGGGGCAGCAGGCCTCCAGCAGCAACAGCCTGGTTGACCAGGCAAGCACCAGACGAGACTGGCCCATGGCCGGGCTCAGAGAGTAGTGAGACTCAAAACTCATCAGAGATAAAGGTACACTACACAGTGTACATCAGGCCCATGTTGGAGTACGCACCTCCAGTATGGAACCCACACTTGGTCAAACACAACAAGACTAGTCCCTGAACTAAGGATATATCCTATGATGAGAGGTTATGGGAAACGCAGGAGGACTAGAGAAGGATAAACTAACGACGTACAAAATACTTAGAGAAATTGACAAGGTGAACAAGGACAATGTTTCAGAGATGGGAAAGAGGATGTTGAAAACTCAGATGAGTTAGAGGGATGTTAGGAAGCATTTCTTCAGCCTTAGAGTTGTCAGGAAGTGGAACAATCGGGGTTCCATACACAACTTTAAAAAAGAGGTACCATAAGGCTCTTGGAGCCGGGAAAGAGTGGACCTAGTAGTGACCAGTGAAGAGGCCGGGCCAGGAGATGTGACTTGCCCCTTTTGAAACCACGTCGGCTGGTACCCCCCGTCACTGATGTTTTAATGCGGTTTTTACGGGAAAAACAATGTTTTAAAACATGGGTATAATGAAAAATATTTTCATTTAGCCCAAAAACATAACCCCCCTATTATTTCAGCGTTTGAATCCTCATTGAAAATGTTAAAAGTTTTGCCCAGGTGAACATTTTAACCCCAAAAATTATAAGGGCATTTTGAGGGGATCTATATGGGTCACAAGTGTTATCATGGATCTATGTTGGGCCCCGTGTTATCATGGATCTATGCTAGGTCCCCTTATTATCATGGATCTAGGCTTTGAATTTTACCCATATGGAATTTTAAACGTGTGTTATCATGGATCATGCAAAAGGTCACAACGTGTTATCATGGGACCCTTCCCTGGTCCGGCTGTTATCATGGATCTATGCAAAGGCCCAAACGTTTTAGGGAAATCTATGCAAAGAGTCCAACTTTTACCCTTGGACCTGCTAGGCCCAAACGTGTTATCATGGATTTTGCTGGCCTTAACAGGTCAAAACCCCGTGTTTTTGGAAACTATGCTGGTCACAACGTTTTATCATGGATCTTCCCTGGTTCCAACGTGTTATCATGGATCTATTTTAGGTCACAACGTTTTTTATCATGGTTCTATGCTAGGTAAACCATTTCATGGCCCTTTTGCGGTCACTAAATTTTAATATGGATCTATGTTTTAGGTCACAACGTGTTATTTGGGGAAATGCTGGAGTCCAACGTGTTATCATGGATCTTGCTGGGTTCCTTTTATCATGGACCTTTTTCCCAAGCGTTTATTTGGCCCTGTTAATTTAAAACGGTTTTTGGGGGCCTTTTGCTAGGTACAACGTGTTATTATAATTGTCTAAGGTCACCTTGTTATCTTTGAATAAAACTTGGCAAAAATTTTATCAGGGAATTTATTAGGTAACAACTTTTTTATCATGGATTTTTTTCTGGTCACAACGGTTTTTTGGGAATATGCCAAAGTCCAACTTTTATCTTGGTTTATGCAAAGGTCAAAACGTTTTATCAGGGATTTTGCTGTGTCACAACGTGTTATGGATTTTGTGGGTTCCCAAAAGCCCCAACCTAAAACCAAAAATGGCAGTGCCTGAGCGTGAGCAAAAAAAGGAAAAGGAATTACGGGTTTATATAAAAGTATGGTTTAAAGGCCCAGAGGTTATACTGCATTTCCCTTCCCATTTAGTACCCCTCACTTGGATTATGTTGCTCATTTCTGGTCTCCCAGGAAAGTACTGGTTTAAAAACAGGCTAGTCGATGTTTGGGAACAATCTTTTAATTTTAAAAGCAAAAACCCCCTTTAGAATGGTTGATTAAACTTTAGGTAAGTAGGTTGGATCTGGGGGAGATTTGCAAAATGGGTTAGGGGCCCCCTTTTCCTTGGGTAGCGGGAAAGGGAGGGGCAAATTTTTTTGTTGGGGGGATTGTGTTTGAAAAGATCTTTAATTGGGGGAAAGGTTGTTCTTTTTAATGGGTTTTTTCTGGGGGAGGAAAAAGGTGGCCACCCCCTCTCTATTGTCACTGTGATATTTTTTCCTTTAAAAGAAAAAAAATTGGCCCAAACTGAATATCAAGAAAAAACCAAAAAATTGAAAAAAATTTATACATTTTTAAAAAAATGGGTGAATTGGGAAATTTTTGTAGGGACTTCGTTAAAAATTTTTCTTGTTTTTACAAATTACAAATTTTCTAGTCGGGGAATGGAAACTTTTTTTTTTATATTAAAAGGGAAACAATCTGCGCTATATTATTATATAGGTTTGGCGCTTTTTTTTCTTTAAAAATTTTAAATAATAATAATAATAATAATAATAATAATAATAATAAAAAAGAGAATTTAAAGTCTTCTTTTTTTTTAAATCTTTCTTGACTCCTTCCACTAAAATTCCTGTATTCTCATTTACAACTTCCCCTAAAGGGGGGTTTCCCTTGTTAGCGCTAGGGGGGAGGTTTTTTAAACCAAATTTTTTGGGAAATTGGGACCCCCTTTTTTGGCCCCATTTTCCGGGAATTGGGGTAAAGGGGCCTTCCAAATTTTTCCCAAAAATGTTTTTTGGCTGTAAAAATCCCACAGGGTTTAAGGGGGGGCCAAGGGCTCCACTTTTTTTGTGTCGGGGGGGTTGGTTGGGTCCCTTAAACCAACATGTAAATTTTTTCCCAAGGGGGGGTGTTCTCCAAAAACCTTCTTGGGATGGGGTTTCCATTAAAAACCCCCCCTTTTTTGGAAACTTTGGCCCAATTTTTTTACTGGCCTTTTGGTTTTTCATTTTTCCCAAAATTTGGGTTTTTTTAAACCCATTTTTCCCCCACTTTTGGGGAAATTGGGAAGTACGGTGCCACTCTGAAGGAGGGGGGGGGTTTTTGCAATTCGGGAGCTTTTAAATTTTTGGATTTTGCATTTTTAAAGACAGCTATTAAAGGGAAGGATGGGGGGAAAAATTTTTCTTTTTTTGGGGGTTACATTATACATTAAAGATTTAAAACTTTGTGAAACATTTGGGAATTCTTTTTGATAAAACTTTTCGCCCTTCAATGGGCTTCTTCCTCAAAAATACAAAAAACAGTGTAATGAAAAAAATATTAATCAGTCCATAAACATTAAGGGAAAAAATTATTTGAGGTGGTCAGAGCATTTAAGGAGGTAAAATTTTTGGGGGGTGGAAAAGGGGTTAAACTAAAAAATAAAACTCTTTTTCCAAAAAGCTAATAAAGGGGTTATAACCCTTATATTTTCCATTTTTACCATCCATTAAAAATTTAAACCCCCTAAAATTCTTTAACACAAGGCTACTTACTTTTTCCGGATCAAGTCGGATAACATCTTTTCCCGGGAATTTATCCCCTTTTAAAGGTTTAGTGTTTCCTAGAAAACAACAGCAAAAATTTGTTAAAAATTATAACATTTTTTTACACCCTTAGCAGCCAAATTAAATTCCTCTATACGAAACTCCTTGCTCCCAGGTTGACCTCCAAGACAAAAGTATCTTAAAAAAAACCTGGGAAAGGATGTAAACACCCTTTTCCCAATTCCCTTTAAGCCCCAGTTGTTTTAAAAATTCCCCAAAATGAGCCCGGGGAGATGCTCCCTTTAAACCCTTGACTCCTGCTGCCCTGGTTTTATTTCGAGAGAGAGAAAAACTTTGAAAAGGGAAAAATACACATAGGTGGGCAGGACCCCTTTAAACTTTTTTTAAGACGGGGTTTGATAAAGCCCCATGGGGGCAGGGGGGGGACCTAATGGCAAGTAAAGGGAAGGCAGGGCCCAAAGGGCTATTCGCCCCCTTACTTTGGGGGAAAAATTTTTCCCCCTCCTCCCTTTACCCCTTTCCTCACACACACACACAAAAATAGGCCCCCGGGCCGTGATTGGGGCCCATATTAGATGGGCACCAGTTTGAAAAATACCAAAGGCATGAAAAACTAGAAAGGGTGAAAGGTTTTTGAAAATTGAGATTTAAGGGGTTGTCTGGGGGGGTTTAAAAAATCAATCTGACCCACTGGAGGACAGGAAAATGGGGGACATTTTTAACGACTTTACAAAATGCTGAGGGGAAATTAAGGTGGACAAGACGGGATGTTTCAGAGATTGGAAACAACCCCGGGGCCCGGGTTGGAAGCTAAACCACAGATGAATCAAAGGGATGTTGGAAATTTTTAAATCCAGAAGTAGTCGGGAAAGTGGAATAGTTTGGGGAAAAAGGGGTGGAGGCAGGATCCTTTAATAGCTTTAAGCAGAACGATAAATCGTTAGTTCCGGGAGTGACCAAAGAAACGACCAGTGAAGGGCGGGCCAGGGCTTGGACTCGGCCCCTAAAATTTCAATGGGTGAGCACAACTGGGTTTTTTTAAACAACAACATACATAAAATTTGATATAAAACAGGCCTAGTTTTCTAAACAATTTCCGGGGAAAATTTTAACCTAAACAAAAAAAACCCCAAACACACACACACACACACACACACACACACACACACACACACAAAAAAAAAGAAAAGGTAGGGTGAGGTGAAGGTTGTTTTATTTTTAACTTTTATTTAAAAGCCTTCAAGCTTTTGTGACCCATATATAACTGTGTGTGTTTTGGGGAAAAAAGAAAAAATGTGTAGGGAGGGAAAATTTTTCAATAGATGGGAGTGGCGGGGATATGGTAACAATAGTTTCATTGCCGGCTGCTTGTTGGGTAGGGAAAGTAAAAGCCCCCCTTTTCCCCCTTTTCCCCCCCCAAAAGTGATATTTTTGATTCCCGGCTGCTTTTTAAAAGGTAGGGTCAGTCTGGCTCCCCCCTTCCTTCCCCCCCCGAAAGGTGGGTGTGGGGCTCTGGGTCCAAAAAATTAATCCTAACTCAAAAGCTCCAGCACTCTGAAAATTTTTTAATGCCTGCCTTGTTTTTCCCTTAAGTGGATTTTTTGGGGAAAATTTCACAAACCCAATAAAACAACCCCTTTCCAGTCTTGCTCTGGTTGACTTTTTGTAAAAATCCACCACGTTTTTTGGGTTGCACCCATGGGGGTGTTTTCCCTTAAAGAAACGAGTAACCTTTTCTATTTTTTCAGTTGGATGACAGGAGGTCACCTGTCAATCAACGAAAAAATGATGGGGCGGATAACCCCGGGGGGCCCCCCATTTTGGATTTAATTACCTGCACCCTGATTTGCAGGGGTAACCCCACAACATTGCAGCGGAAAAAGAACCTGCTTTCCTGTCATCGGGATAGAATACTCAGGGCCTCTGTGAAAAATTTTGGCCGGTGGTTTTGCCAACCCCCTTACATTGGCAGCAAAGATTTCCAACCCAAAAGTGTACCACCAGACCCCCCCAATTTTATATATTGGCTTTTCCTGGACCGGGGTTTTTACCTGGAGATTTTCCGGGGTTCCGCCCCCCGGTCTGTGCCCAAAGGCCCTCCTTTGGATAGAGCCTGATAAACCCCAGGCTGTTGTTTGGCGCACACAAAGGCCAAGTCGGACACCCCGGTGATCGGAACTGACGGGTTCCCCGCCAGTCCCAGCTTGAAGACTCCCAGGGGGTCGGGGTTCCCCCTTATGTGTGCTGGGAGGCAGTTGAACAGTCTTGGGCCTTTTTATTTGGTCTCTTAACGTCTAGTGACCCCCCTGCTTTTCATTGGGGAGGGTGCATCGTTAAGTTTTTGTTTTGTGTGAGTGTTTTTTCCGTGCCCGGATTAATTTTAGTCCCTCTAGGTTTTTCCCAAAGGTGTATATAATCGTATCTCTCCCCCTTCCGTTCCAGGGAATAAAAGGTTTTTAAAACCTAAATTCCCCCCGAATTGAGGTTTTTCTCCGTTTTTCCCTTGCCCGTAATTCTCTGTACATTTTCTAGGTCGGAAATTTTCCACCTGCCTTAAGGGTGCTGTTAGTGTGAAAAATTTTCCCAGCCTAGATAAAAAAAAATGACCTAAAGGGAAATTTCATCTGGGCAGCCCCCCTTTTTTGAAGGTTCTCATTATCCATCCTCTTTTTTCTACGGGATGCGATTGATCAATGTTAGGTCCTTAAAAGGTAAATCCTCCGACTTTGACCCCCAGGTCTTTGACTTGGTGTTTCGCTCTTTTTGGGGCCGAATTTTTTTTGTACTCTGATAAAAGTTTAATTTCCTCATGTTTCCCCTTATCGATTTAAAATTTCTCATTGTTGAACTTCATATTTTTTCTAACTGAAAGTTTTTGGTTGATGCCCCCTGGACCCTTTTGCAGTGTCTGAAAGGGGGGCACTGTCTGGGCCCGGTGTCTTGAAAAGGAAGAAAAGTGCTGTGGCGGGCACCCTTTGTCTATTCCGGTTTTGGGATGGGGAACAAGATGGGGGGAAATTGTTTGTGGAACAGAGCTTTCACCATGCTCCTCGGACTTTCTTTTTTGGGACTCTCTTGATGTTTATTGGTGAAAATTATAGATCCATCGACCGACTTTTCCTGTTATTCCTTTAGCCCCATTTTTGGCTATTGCCAAAATTCACACTTGTCGAAGGCTTTTGCAAAAGTCTGTATATATTAAACTCCCTTCTTTTTTTCTTCTAAGGGAATTTTTAATTGCTTGGGGATCCAATAGTTAAAACAGGGGACAAACCCGTTCCCAAACCCATTTGCCCCAGGTTTGTGTAACTGATGGGTTTTTAGATTGGTTTTTGATCCCCCTTCCAGGACCCCTTTTAAAGATTTTTATGATATGGGGTTTTGCTAAGGGCTGGTTCTTTGCTTTTTTTGCTCTGCCCCCTTTGTGGGGGGGGATGTCTGTTTTTTTTTTTTAGTAACTGTGGGACGACCCTGTTCCCCTGCTCCCTCTCCATTTGGATGGAAAAAGGGTCGTGTAGGGGCTTCTTGCAGTTCTTGATGGGGAGTTCCATGAGTCTGGCCCCGGGGCAGGTGCGGGCTATCATTTATCGCCTGTTCAGAAGTCATTTTTGGGGTCAGGATAACTCGGAAAACTTTTTTAATCCCAAAATTTTTTGGCTCTCTCATAAAAAATTTATTTTTTATCTTCGACTCTCAGTCTGGTTGGGGGCCCTTTAAAAAAATTTAGTCATATTGGGACTTGATAGCTCCTCATTTCCCTTTTGTCTTGTTTGGACCCATCTTGTTTAAGTAGGGCCCAATACTGGACGTTGTTCTCATTTTTATTTGGCATAGGAAAAAAACTTTGGGTTTCTTTCATTTCATTTTTTGGGTTTTAGTTCTTCCCACGATTTCTGACTCCTAAAAAAGGGTTCTTTTTGCTTAAGTTCGATGCTTGCTATTTTCTGACCAGTGTCTCCCCACGCATTTTTAGATATATTTTACCTCTTTTTGCCGCTCTTTATTCTTTTCCGTCCCCCTGTAAAAGGGCGCCTGTCTCTTTCTATTTACATCTATTCCTTTTTTGGGGGGAATTGGGCCCTTTTGCATTCGAGTGCCCAAATTTCTGTTCTAGGCATAAGTTGGGGCCCGTGTTGCTTAGTATATTTCCCCGCTTATATCCCGTTTGGGGCTTGGTTTTGGCCCTCACTTTATGTTTTTTTTATTGAAGTTGAATTTGGTGAATGCTCCCCCCGTGACTAGTCTCATTTTCGGTCTGGGGCTCCACGCTACATGTCTGAACCCCAATTATGTTGTGATCCAAGGGATATTGTTTTTTTATATGGTAAATTTTTTATCAGATCATCATTTTAGTGAAGGGGGTCTAGTTATTCTCTCCCGTCTAGTAAATCTATTATTTGCTGGTTTTAAATTAATTTTGTGCAAAAATTTTAAAATGATGAAATTTTTTTCAAGGCCCCTTGGGGTTATTCAACAATTTTTTGCTATATTCCTCCATTTAAAGGGGTTTAAATTGGGGAAAACCCCCCGGGGCAAAATGTTTGGGGGCAGGAGCTGGAAATTTTCCCGACAGTGGTCAATTTTCCCCCTTTTTCCTGGAATTTTCTGGGATGTTGCATCCCGGGGGCCCAGACTACCTTTTCGGTTTTGGGTTTCGTTTTTTTTCCCAAAACCCACCCACATCATTTGAGGCATTAAGGGAGTTCTGTGCAAAAAAAATGACTCCTGTTTTACGTCCCCCTTTTTCCTTTCTCTGTCCCTCTGGAATTGGGAACCGGAATTCTTTTCGTTGTCCCAAATGATCCTTTTTGTGGGTCTCAGTGAAAAACGAACATTTCCTTTCCTCTGCAAATGGGCCACAGATGAAAGGTATTTTTTTTGTTTTTTTTGCTTTTAGACCCTGTTTTTTCAAGAAAAGTTTTTATTGGACTGGTGGTATTGTTGGTACTGGGGGGGGGTTTTTGGGGATTTGTATCTTATCTTTGGGTTTTGGTGGGGGCCATCATTTTTGGTTTTCCCCTCCAAAAATTTTAGTTTTTGTACGTTTCTGCCATTTCCCGCCAAAAATTTTTTCCTTCCTGGCACTAAAACCTCTCCCTTTTTGAGTGGCTTGGGTAGCCAGGTTTTCCCCGGGCCCGGATGTTTTGTATCTTTTTGTCCCCCTTTTGATGGTATGGGCCCGGGAATTTAAAAATTATAAAACTCTTTCCTGTACTGAAGGGTAAAAGTTTCAGAATTTAAAAAACTTACAGGAAGGGAGTTTGCATTTTCCTTTTTCATATAGGCATGGCATTTTCTAGGGGTGGTCATGGTTCGTCCCCTCTGTTTTTCCCGATTTCCCATGCCAGCAGATACCAAGTGCATAGTATGTGCACAGGCTTGGTTTTCCCTTTCCTTGGGTTTTTTGTGACTGTATTCCCCCGTTGGTGCATGTTTCCCCGTCTTTTCTTTATCCCCTAAGCCAACAATGGGCTCCCCCCCAGTTGTTTTTGGGAATTTTATCCTCACTTTGCTAGTGGGAGTCCTCTTGTTTTCCCTTTTCCTGCGGGGTTTTTTAGTTTCAATATTGGTTTTTTCTTATTTTTCCCTTGCCCCCCTTGGCTCCTGTCCCCTATGAGGGGCATTTTATATATATTCCCTTCCTCTTAATTCCCCTTACCTGGACAAAAACTCCCCCCTTTTTGTTACTGTCTCCCAGGACAAACACCTCCAACCATTACTGTCTCCCCGGACAGCCCCCTCCCCTTCACCTTCCTTTTCCCCCCGGACAGCATATCGGCCCCCCATTTACTATTTTCCAGAAATTCATCTCCCGCCTTACAGTTTCCGGCTTCCCTGGCCAGTATCAAAACAGTACCTTAGCCCAGACTTTTTTGTTCCCATTTTTGTTTTAGAAAGCTGGGTTTTAAAACCCAAATTTTATGTTGTCCTCTTTTTTAAAACCCTTTGATTTTGGGCCCAAAATTTATCTCATTTGGGCCTTCCCCCCACTTCCCTGTTTTTAAAACTGCCCTTTTAGTTTCCCGGGATATCTGCACAAAGGGGCCGTGACATAATTTCCACAAAAACAATTTACCCATGGAAGCCCGTTTGTTTTGAACCACAAAATAAAAATTTTATTATTATAATCGAAAACGCTAAACCACAAAAAGGGCTATACAGCAGACTAAAACAGCTTCATAAAATTTTAATGGTTGATTTACTGCAATTTACCAACCTCTTGAATATTCTATTAATAAACCTCCTTAAATGAAACTCTAGCTATTTTATTTCTGTTTCTTTTTTGTTTTATTGGACAAAACCTTTTGTTCCCATTTATTTTTTAATGTTTGTGTTTTTATGAGGGCCCCAAAACCGTTTACAGTCTGCTTTTTTTGGAAAAGTTTGGGAAAACCCGTCAAGGGTTCCGGGCCAAAGGGGCAAAATTTGGAAGTCAAAGGGGTTCCCGGACCAAATCGAGGGTTCCCGGGCCAGTCGGGGGTTGGACCAGTCGATCTGATCCAATCAGTGGGGCCTTTTTCCATACTGGTCGTTGAGTTTCAAATTTTTAATTTTTTTCCTAAAATGCATGTTTTATTGTTTTTTTGTTTTCTTCTTTAAAAAATAAAATGAACTTTTTAATTTAAATTTTTATTTCGTTTTCTATTATTTAATTTTCCCGGGGGGAGCCAGCTTTGGTAAACTGTCTGAAGTTTTTCGAACAGGTAAACCTTAAGTGTGATTCAATTAAAAAACCTTTTTTCCTGGGCATTTTTAAACTACTAACCCAGGGGGTTTTAAAATTCTCCCAACCTCTTCGTCATATTCTTTCCTTTCACTGGAATGCAAAAATTGTTTAAATGCGCGTAGTAACGTGGTGTATGGGAACATTCCTGCATCATGCCCTTGGGGCAGGGTTTCCTTTAAACAAGAATTTTTCGTCTCCATACTTTTGGGGTTTTAAGGGTTTTGTGGAAAAAAGTTATTTTAGGGAAAAAGTGGAAAATTTTTTATTAATGAAGAAGTTTAACTCCTCTTTTAAGCCGATTAAATTTCTATTGAAGACACACTGCTCGTTAACGCTATGGCATTAACTTAATTAGCAACTCTGTATACAAACTTATTCAACAACCGCTGTCATATCCATCACATATGTATATTCTATATTCTTTCCCCACAAACCTTGACCTGACCCTCAGACTCTTTATATTATTTCTTTTCTGTAACATTCTACCATAAATTTCATTTTTTTTTTGTAAACTGTCTACACTTCACACCTATCCGGCGTAGCATATTCCTTGTCTAGATAAATATAACAAATCCTTTCCCTTCTCTAAGAATTTCTCATTTCCGTGCTTCACTGCACACACTTGATCCACATAACCTGTTTCCTTTTATGTATATCTACTCTGTTCCGCAATTACGGCTTCTGTTTTTCCCATTATCCTTTAAAAAAAATGTCATAGACTTTACTAGGTATGCTTAACGAACTTGTTCCCCTGTAATTCGTACACTTGTCTCATTTTTCCTTTTGTAAAGGACTACACAGATGGTCACTGGTAAGAAACTCCATCTGCTATGATATAAAAAGTGAGAAAAGTGAGTACATTAGTAAGAAAACGCATTCACATTCGGTCATAGAGCGGAAGAAACAGGTAAACTACCCAGATATATTAATGTCAATTTTCTAACCTAACCGAACCTTTAGAACTCAAAAAAAAGAGGTAATCAATGACGGACAATAATAGGGTGAATCGCGAGAACTTTTAAAATAAGAAAAGCCATGTCGATGATGATGCACTTCAAGGTACTTGTGCTCTTGCGTTACAATTGTCTTGGAAATTACCTTCAAAGTGAGAAGATATCCGAGCCAGAAAATACTGCTCGCACAGTTCACACGTTTTGAAATTTTTACAAATATAATAATACTCGCATAAGACTCGTTAAAACATTTAAACTATTGGGACTTCGTCATAGCATTCGGGAAGTACTCTTAAGTTAAGAACGGAAACGAGAGACATGTCTCATAACCTCACAGAAAATACTTGACGGCCAGATGTCTAATTTGCACACTTAATTAACAGTCCACTGGAGGGAGAGATATGGGGGAAAGCATAAACACTGTGATAAGTAAGGGTGCCCTAGGCAGAGAAATGTTAACATCCATGGTCCTTGACCCTTCACCATTCTATCAGCAGATATAAGGCATTTTGTTATTATAGAGATAAAAATCTACAGAAAAACTAGACAAATTTCTTTAGGTGTTTGATCACTCAGGCTGTGATTTTTATGTACCTGAAGGTTGCAAGTAGCAACAGCCTGCGATCAGATGCTAGATGTGCTGGAAGAGTGGAACTCTCCAGGTCGGTCACAGGTATGACAGAGCTTTGCTCTCTGCCAATATTTTAATTCCTTCACACACGAGCTGAATATATGCACCATATTCTCTGTTGATCCCCACGTGATTTCAACATTTCTATCTTAATTCCATCCACTTTCAACCTACTTATTGCATCACTTCCTTTATATTCGCTTCTGGCTCTTTCTTCATTCCTACAAATCCCCTTCCTCTTTGTCCCAAAATATGCAGTTTCTAGTGTTATTTTACCATGTTTAAATTTACATAAAATGAAGTAGCTTAATGCATCCCGTGGCTTGCTTGGCAGCGTACTCACCTCACGTATTGAGTGTCCGTGGTTCAATCCTCGGCATGGGTGGAAACGTTCGACATGTTTCCTTTCACCTGCTGTCCTTGTTCTCCTAGCAGCAAGTAGGTACTTGGGTGTTAGTCGACTGTTGTGGGTCGCATCCTGGGGGACAGTACAAGGACCCCCAGTGGAAATAAGACAGTCCCCGATGACGCACTGACTTCATATGGTTATCCGAACAAGTATTATCTTACCTTACTTTATGTAGCACATCTAAAAATTTTAAACATTAATAATGATATCTCTAAGAATCTCTTCTTTACAAACTTCTTATCTTCAGGTGCATAAACACTTGCTTGCCCACTTCTCACAGCCTACCCCACTTGCAAATAAACAGCACGATTCAGTATGACCACAATAAAAGAAAAATGAATCCCAAGCACTGTTGTGATGCATCAGTTACATTCTCAAGGGATATATTTCTCATTCAAATACCTTTACTATTTCAGGGACGGGGAGGAATGGAAAGAGAACAGACGTGTGCTAAATGTACGTCTGTTGCGTCCCAGCTCAGTGACGTTGCACCAGGACGCCTTCGGCCAGGTCGCCGACTCTTTACTAAGATGCTGGAGTTCTCTGACTCCGGGATGCCCTATACCACACCTTGAGCGAGATCTCTACCGCTGGAATATTGAGTGTCAGTATGATCTGTTATTTGTTTTGGGGGTCTCTGTGTGTGTCTGGCTCTGTGCTTCTTTTGTTCATATGTTCGTCTTTTACTATTTTTGTATCATTATATATTTTTAACTTATGTCTTCTGGGTATTTGGAGGCGCTCAGATTTTTTCTGGAAAATTTTATAATGGTCTCACTATTCGTTAAACATTGCTATACTGTACACACGAAGATTTTTGTTTATATATATATATATATATATATATATATATATATATATTTACCCCAAGATATAGGCATATTGGGCAGCGCCATTCTTCTCGTGAGTCAACATACCACCATAAAAACAGTGCAGCCCAGGTAGTAGGCATTCAGTTGGTGATATCATAGCCATCATTGGTAGTTGCAACATTCATGTATCATATCACAAATTATCATTATCAGTTTGCATCAAATCTTGTATATTTTTTTGTGAAATGTTGTGAATCTGTTGTAACACCAATGTTAACGTACTATTCACTGAATTCATCCTTTAAATAATTATTTTTAATATTATTTGTAATCTGTCATAATAGCTCACCAAACTTGTAGTTTATGTTTTCTTGTGCTCCTGTTTCTGGCAGTTTATCAGCGCTTTCCTTCCGTGGTATATTAGCATAAAATAGTATCTGCACGAATTTACGAGCATTTTGTTATTTTCCAAAATAAAAAAAAAAATCTTTCATTATGTCCTCTACAATACTGTTGGCACATTTCTATTGTCGATGTAATGAGGCTGACAGTGAGTTCAAAAATACAAGTGAGTCATGCGTTATGTTAGTGTGTTCGACGTTCGTCACCCAACCATATGGTATGTCCTCTTGACCAGTGTTCTGGCAATTCAGTGTAGCATTCTGGGGGCCCAGTGCTGCACTTATTGTCCAACTCAATCCGCCGATCACGTGGAATCCGGCTAATTAAGCCAAGGTGACGCCATTTCAGCCCACCTGGCTGAATGGCAGACTTCTGCATACACTGGTGCTGTATAGTCCTTGTGGCTTAGCGCTTCTTTTTGATTATAATAATAATAATGCATACACTGGTTGTGACCACTCATGCTTGGAATGGGTCTTGATTATTCTGTGTTACTCCGATTTCTCCAATCATTACTATTATACATAGTGTAAATACTGGTGAAGGAATACATGGGTAAAGTAATCTACCCTTGCTGTGTTTGTCTTGCCCTTGCTCCCCCCTACTGATTGCTTTATTTGCTGACTTAGTTATAACTAGGTGTTACAGGCCTTTAGACTACCACATGTGTTTATAAAAACATTTTTTTTTTTCAAATTTCCCCATGTGCGAGCAACATTATAATTAATGATACCTTGGGATGATGATACCCAGCCTTGAACTCCTGCCAGCTTTTCAAGTCTGACAATCTTTTTTTTTTTTTTTTTTGTTTTACTAACTACAGAGACCCTGAACCTACACCAGTTCTAGAATTTTGTGATCCATATGTGAATATCTGGTAGAAACCCGTTCACGTTCAGTTTGATGATGGTTAGGTGGCCACTCATTACGATCAACGAGGTATCCGACTTTCTCATTTTAAGTTTGCCATTATCATGATATCACTGTCCTAACACGGACAGTGATATTATGTTTTTCCTGCTATTAGAGTGTATGTTCTGAAGTGTTTTAAAAGTACTGACAATCGCCTTATTTTTTTTTATATCTTTATTGCTACAAGTACATGTACAAGGTATACAGGCCTTCCTGATATCAATGGCATACTACTATATAGAAACCCATTTGTTATGCAGAGCATTTCGTGCAAATTAGGTCAGTTTTGTCTCAGGATGCGACCCACACCAGTCGACTAACACCCAGGTACCCATTTTACTGATGGGTGAACAGGGACAGCAAGTGTAAGGAAACATACCCAATGTTTCCATTCTTGCCGGGAAATCGAACCACGGACCCTCAGCGTGTGAAGCGAGAGCTTTGCCTACCAGGCCACATTACAAATTTATAAGCTGTCGTTTACATTTTCCGAATTGCATTTTTCCATGTGTGCAGGAATGTTGAACTAATATACTGATTACATTATCACATATTTTCCAAGCGAAATCGTTGAACGCTTCCCTTAAGTCTAATTGTTAGTTGCTACTTTTTCTTTCTTCTACACTTCCATTATTTTTTTCCCTTTTCCTAGATTATTCCGCTTTCCCTACTCTTGTTCTCTGTCTGTCTCTTTCTGCCTCCCCACATGTCTTTGGGCAGGTGGCTGGGTTGATGAGCTCAGTTTCTTGTGGTCAGCCTGGGGCCTCGCTCCTGGGGAAGCTGGTCTGTGGCCGTCTGTGTAACAGCTAATTTTGTGTGGTAATTGAACATAATTTGCAAGAAAACCTTTATTTTAGACTTTGCTCACATGGGTTTTATCAGGTGAAACGTCTAGGAGCCTTGAGTAACTTTTGTTACAGCAAAATTATATTTGTACTGATACACTGAAATTTTCATGGGCACCTTACGAAGTGGAGTGAAGCCAGACTGGTTATTGGGAAAAATTATTTCAAACAGCAAAACTATATGGAGTCAGCGTTGTTTGCAAGTCCAGTACAGCCATCAAAACATTAATAGTTTTAGCTTGTATGAGATCCTGACTAAATTAATATTATCCCATCAAACAGCGATTCGGTGACCCTCAGTTCTTGACATCTCTTTCCATGTATCGGCACTTTCTTTAACAGTCTTTTATGTGGGACTCTATCAGAAAATCTTGCTAAAATTTAAGTAAACAACATCATTGTCTTTCATATGGTCCACTGCATCAAACGCCTTGCTGAAGAAAATCGATAAATTTGTTCGGCATGAACGACCTCATGTAAATCCGTATTGTGAGTCGTTAATCAAATACTTGCCCATTATTTGATAGTGAAAATTGTATATGACGATGCTCCGCCCAGCCTACAAGCTTTTTTTTTTCAAGTTTGTGAGCTGAAAAATCTTGTACATCAAATGAAAGAGAGATTTACACCAAGAAGTGTTTGTGTCTATAATGTGGTCCCTAATGGCTCAAATGCAATCCATAGACTTTAAATATACTAGCTTTCTCATTTATATATTTTGTTGGCAGCTCTTGGCGTAATGGTGTTTGGAAGCAGGTTGGGATTTCTTAGTGAGGACTCTGAGAGCTCCAACACCAACAGTAGCAGGAACAAGGAGGAGATGGAGAGGTTCATCGAGGCCATACATGGGATCTTCAAAGAGACGTGTGCCATGGGTACCTTCCCACCTGCGTTGGCAAAGGCACTTCGCCTCCCTATTTGGAATCGCTTCGCTGATGCCGTTGATCGTGCCCTGGGTGCTGGTAGGTAGTAATCTCCTTTTCATACTCGCCCTTTAATACACTTTCCCTCCATATCGCCCTGTTGCTGGTAAGCAGTGATCTCTGTATGCATATCCATTAGTACACTCTGTTAATGCCCCCTACTTATATTTTTTCCACCTTTACTTCCAACTGCCTAAAACTCGAGTTCTCTGTACCACGAATAAGACACATGTGCAACACTTGGATACCTTTATTGCTGAAACGTTTTGCTTGGCGCAGCTGGCTTCTTCATTACAGGACGGAAGTGACTTTTATGATGGAGACAGTAGAAGTATAGTAGTAATTTTAATTTGTTCAATCCTTTAACCTTGTTAGGTTATCAGAAGAGCAGCCAGATGTGAGGTGTAGTAGTTGGAGATGGCGTCATAAATGGACAGGGCCCACTATTGGAAGCAGGTCATGCTAATAAATTGCTTAGCAATTGAGTTGTAGAATATATCTTCTGCACCAGGATTTCATTGCGTTGAGGTGTCAGACTGGTACCATATATGCTACTTTGATTCACTTTTCAATTTAGGAAACTTGTACCGAGACTGAACTATGGGGGTGATGATTCCTGGGACCATTACATAACATATATAAGGGTGGAAAAAACTCTTAGATTTAATTTTATTGTAATGATCTCGTCTAGTGTACCATGCTGCACGATTCAGAGCTCTCCCTTTCTCCTTCCCCATCACCAGGTCAGCAGCTGGTGCTGGAGGGGCTGAAGGCGTCCCGGGAGAGGCAGGAGCGTGGGCAAGCACCCGTGGCACTCCTGGACCACCTCCTGCAAGAAGACGGTCTTCAAGACGTCACTATCATTCGTCTCCTTACAGACCTCTTCCTCGCTGCCGCAGACACGGTTGGTGGTGTCATGAATATTGCTTCCTCTGCTTAGTTTCCTTGCTCGCTCTCTCTCTCTATACTTAACCATTTGTTTACTCTGCCCATTTTCTCGCTCTGTTTACCTCTTTGGTCGCTGTTTTGGTTACCTCTTTGCTCGCTGTTGTTTACCTCTGCTCGTTGAATTTACCGCTTTTCTCGTTATATTTTTTTAGCTGTCTGCTTACCCGTCTGCTCAGTGTTTTTCTCACGGATTCCTGCATTCTTGTTTTTTAATTTTCTCTTTGCTTAGTTAGTTTAATATGTTTATTATGCACCCCATACCCATCCTGTGGGCGGTAGTCAAGAGATTACAGAGGTACATAATTGGTCCAGGGACTGGACTCAGTTTTGATAGCTGAGCAGGTTACAAAGGTAATGAACTAGATCTGGTCACAGTCGTAACCAAGTACAAAGGTAATGATCTCCAGGTAGACCTGGTCACACTCATGACTAATTTCAAAGGTAATGAACTAGATCTGGTTACAGTAATGAGAATTGGCAAAGGTAATGAGCTCCAGGTAGAGCTGGTTACAATCATGACAAGTTTCAAAGGTAATGAATCGTGAACACATGATTACAATCATGAACAGTTTTCAGAGTAATGATCAGTTTACAAACATTGTAGGGAACTTTGCTTTTCCCCTCTTTCTTACCGCTTGGTGTAATGTCTACTTGCCCTTTGCTCGCTATTTGTATATCTCTTCTTATTGATTGCTTCTGTGTACATACCTGTTCTCATTTTATTTTCCGTCTCTTGGCTATCTGTCTTCTGCTTGCTATCTTCAATTTTTCTAAATTTTGTATGATTTTGGGTTCATATTCTTTGATTTTTTAATGCTTCCTCTATTTTTCCTTTGCTTATTCATACATTTAATTTTCCTGATATACATTCAAATGTTCTTAATTAAATTTCTCTGTTATGATGAGCAGAATCTTCGTTTTGTAAAAAATATTTACGCTATACCATCATGCACTCTAATAATTTTACAAATATTATGTGCAACCACGTACTGATGTACTATGTATTCTCATGTACCATGCCCTCTCACGTATTTATGTACTGTGTGCACTTATGTACCATACACACCTACACGTACTGATGTACTGTGTGCACCCTTGTATCATGCATTCCCACATACTCATGTACTGTGTACTCTATTGTCATACACTCCTACACGTACTGATATACTGTGTTCACTCATGTACCATGTACTCCCATGTACTGTGAACGCCCGTGTACCATACACAGTGTGTGTGGATGACTTCGTTTATGATCATTTAATTTTAATGTTTTCATGACTTAATTTGTCTGTTTGTTACTACATTCTATAGAATGTATAGTAGTTGTGAATTTATATACGTATTAATTTATATAATTTTCTGTTAAATAATGTTTCTTTTTCATTATTATTATTATTAATGTTAAGCTATTTATTTTTTTTTTTCAAATGAGGTTGCTAGAGCGACTATTGTTATGTTTGCTTATCCGAGGAGAGGTAACCATAGCAACTGGGGATGAGGGAGCAGCAGCCACACTGTCATCCCCGCTACTTAACCTTCATTGGTTACTTGATTGGTCGTGAAGGGTGTATAGGAGTGTATGTTCAATGGAAATACGTCAGGGGTTAACTCAGGAGTTAACGCAGGGGACGGGCACAACTCAAGCCCAAGACACCTCAGTTATGAAACTAGCAGGGCAGTACCAGACCTCAGAGGTTTACCGAGTTTTTCTTTTGTTATACTGTTGCAGTTTCTATGCGGTAACTTTATAATGGTAAAAATATGTCTATTATACCGACAGGTTGGAAAAAAAGACAAAATGCAAACACTAGGATATTTTGCCTTTTTTATTTTTTCCAATAACTTTCGGAATGTCTATTCAGATAAACCTCAATTTTTTTTTTAATAATTGTTTATCTCAGTGGTGTATAGTTTTTAATTGTTATAAGACGTACAGCCCTATTTATCAGTTTTAAAAATAATATATTTTTGGTTATTCTTCTGAGCCTAGTAGAGCAATGATCATTAGGCATTATTATTTTAATTATTATAATAAAAAAGAAGCGCTAAACCACAAGGGCCAGATCATTATTCAGAGCTACGCAACAGTGACTATCACGATGCTCTCGATTGGCTCAAATCAGCTTATGCTTAAAAATATGACGAATTCATTAATTAAAGTAATTTATTTATTCTCAGTATTATTCATAAATTATCACATACACTTTAAGATAATCACTTCCAAATTAGGCTATTAGCGCTTCGTAGATTCTTCAAAACCGTGGGATTGGTATTTTCTTTGCCAAGAAAAATGGGAAAATTTATCCCAAGACGAATTTAATATTACAGAGTTCGCTTAAATTCAACAAACTTTTGCTTTAAATCTCAGTAGTTCCTAATCCTAGGGTCGCGACCCCGGACTTCGGTCGCCAGGGTCTTTTGATGGGTCCCGGGTGACCTCTAGCCCTAAAATGAAAAATCTTAAATTTTCAATACCAGCAAGAAGAAACGTAACGAGGGATCGCCATGAGAGGCAGTAATAATAATAATAATAATAAATGGCTGCATTGCGATGTTATTGCATTTTACCGTGGCAGCTTGCTAATTCTCTCAAACCCCGGATTTTTGAGGAATGGATGGGGGTTGGTCATCTCAAAAATGTTTCCTCCGGCCATTCTTGTGGTCAGACCTCATAATTTCTCTTAGCGACTATTTATTCGGATGCTAATTAGGTGTAGGTACCATTTGGGTCACGAGATTGATGTGATTTCATATTTTGAGACATGGATAAAAAAAAAAGCTAGGATACTACTGTGCGCCTTAGTGTAACAACATGAATACACTGTATAACTGTGTGGCTCTGTGGTTATGTGCGGGAAACTAATGTAACTAATACTGTCAGTTTATTTTTTATCGGTTGTTGGCCAGTATCTCTCAAAGGTCTTATAAATTCCTTTGAAACTTTTCGCGAATTAGCCTCATGAACTTGGTTAATAGTGTGTAAATTATGATTCTCTTGTCTTAAACTGTGAGAGACTATATCTTTCTTTCAACACACCGGCCGTATCCCACCGAGGCAGGGTGGCCCAAAAGGAAAAACGAAAGTTTTATTTATTTATTTATTTATTTATTTTGTCTTTGCAAACAGTACATTGAGATTTTGTATATTTAGTAATATATATACAGGAGAAGGGGTTACTAGCCCCTTTCTCCCGGCATTTTAGTCGCCTCTTACGACACGCATGGCTTACGGAAGAAGAATTCTGTTTCACTTCCCCATATATACGCAATTGAATTTCGGCAACTTCATTCATGTAAAGGTTTAAAAAAGTTTTCATGTTGGTATATATTCTTAGTAAGTCAGCGGCAGGTCTCGGTTAAATGATACAGAACTCAAAGCTGCTCATAATGTGATTTAAATCCCACAGTACAAGGAAACTTTCTATTCCGACAAACAAAATATCAGCAACAGCAGCAGCAAATTTTAATGGCTTCATATACTTTGCTGCCAGGTTGACCACCAACACAAAGTATAAACATGAAAGAAAGCAGGAAAGGATGTGAACGTCTCTTTAGCACGTCCAGCAAGATTATTGTCTTGGTTCCCGGAAGTGAGGCCAGGGAAGATGCTACCTTAACCTTGACTCCTGCTGCCCTGGTTTTTATGAGACAGACAGATAGACAGAGACAGAGAGAAGATAGAAGAAGGAAGAGACCATGGCATTAAATTTTTCTGAAGGTGTTTATAAGATCCTGAATTAGTTCCAAGCCATTCGGCTACAAATTCATAAAATTAACCTTACTCCAATTTTTAAAATATATGCTTGATAATGGCGACTCTTCAGCATATTCCTTAATCTTGGGAAATATATATCCAGAGTTTGATAAAGTTTGCTTATTCGTCTGAGCTTCATTGAATATTTCCCTTCCATCACTCCGAGGAAAACAACTAAATATAGCAGTAAAAAGTTTTTAATGGACTTTGCTTTATTTTTCACCAAACTTAATATAGCAGCTTCCCTTAGCCTTGCTCAAATTTACACATTATTATTATAATCACGGGGGAGCGCTAAACCCGTAGGATTATACAGCGCATGTGGTAGGGAGGGGTGGAAGGTATTCAGGGTCAATTCAGGGAACCGGAGCACAGATCCAATTCCCTAGATCAAGAGCCCCTCACCAGCGTCAAGGAACTTCCCTTGAGGGATACACAATAAACAATAATTTAATTTAATTTGTAATAACTCAACGGCATCACAGGGGTCCAAGACCCACAACTTGAAAACCACTGATATAAAATACCGAAAAGAAAATTTGGTTATAAATAACAGAGTTGCCCTCTGGTGGAAGTTCCTAGAATCAGATAGTGTAGTCTCATTCCTTTATGCAAAAACCTAGCAATGAATAAGCAGAACTGATGTGCTAAGTGAGAATGGTATTTCCTTAAGTCAATTTTCCTAAACTTTACGTTTATTTTATTTTATATATATATTTTTTTTTTGGGGGGGGGGGGAGGGAAACTATCTTCAGAGATACGCTGGTGTACTGGGAAAGAGGGTTAATGGGGGCTGCAGGTATCTCACTTGGTCTCCCTGGCGATCGAAATATCCAATGTTGTTTTTTTTTTTTTACAGATAATTCACATTGGAATATGTAGCGCCAGTATGGAACTCATATCTGGTTAAGCATGTAAATAAGTTGGAAAAAATGCTGAGGTTTGCAACGACGGCAATCCCAAAACTGAGCGGTACGAACTAGGATGAAGGGCTAGGAACTAAATCTGACGACACAGGAGGACAGAAGGAGCTGAAATGACATTAATACGGCGTACAAAATGCTCAAGAGGAATCGACAGGGTGGAAGGGCAGAGTCTGAGAAGCGAATCTCCGATATGCGAGGTCACAGCTGAAAGTTCAAAGCACCTCCATCGAAGACACCGCAAGACTCCAAGCGGACATAAACCAAATATTCAAATGGGCCACTCAAAACAATATGAAGTTCAATGAAGAGAAATTTCATCTACTCAGATATGGAAAACTTGATGAAATTAAAACTGCATCGGGGTATACGACAAATTCAACCATTGAATAGAGCGAAAAAGTAATGTGAAAGGCCTGGAGATCAGAGGATCAGATCCTGAGGGTCAGAGGATCTCGCCTTCAAAGACCAGAACAGTGTATCTACCCCATCTGCTAGGAATGGATAATGAGAACATTCAAAACTAGGGACGCCAAGCCCATGATGATTCTCTTCAAATCGCTTGTTCTCTCTAGGGTGGAATACTGCTGTACACTAACTACCCCCTTCAATGCAGGCGAAATTGCTGATCTGGAGAGTGTACAAATAACTTTCACGGCACACATAAGTACGATAAGTAAGTTACTGGGAAAGGTTGGAGGCTCTTGATTTGTGTTTCCTGGAACGCAGGCGAGAGATACATGATAATATACACTTGGAAAATCCTAGAGGGATTAGTACCAAACTTGCACACGAAAATCACTCCCTATGAAAGCAAAAGACTTGGCAGGAGAGGCAACATTTCCCCAGGAAAAGCAGGGGCACCACAAGTACACTGAGACAACACAGTAAGTGTCCGGGGCCCAAGACTGTTCAACTGCCTCCCAGAATACATAAGGTGGATTACCAATAGACTTCTGGCTGTCTTCAAGAAGGCACTGGACAGGCACCTAAAGTCAGTACCTGACCAGCCGGGCTGTGGGTCGTACGTCAGTTTGCGTGCGGCCAGCAGTAACAGTCTGGTTGATCAGACCCTGATCCACCACGAGGCCAGGTCTCAGACCGAGCCGCGGGGGCGCTGACCCCTGAAACCCTCTCCAGGTAAACACGAGTCACAGGGATGTTAGGAAATATTTCTTTAGTCTTAGAGTGGTCAGGAAGTGGCACGACCTAGATAGCGAAGTGGTAGAGGCAAAATCCATACATAGTTTCAAGAATAGGTATGATAGGGCTCGGCCAGCAGAGAGTCGGGGCCAGGAACTGAGACTCGACCCCTGCAGCCTCCGTTAGGTGAGAACGAACACACACACACCGAACATATCTGAAGCGTACATCAATCAAATAACTGCTGTAGCATTTGGGTGATTAGCAAAGCTAAGAATAGCGTTCCGGTACTTCAGTAAGGAATCATTCAGGATTCTGTACACACTGTAGGTCAGGCCCATACTGGAGTATGCAGCACCAGTCTGGAACCCACACCTAATCAAGCACGTCAAGAAATTAGAGAAAGTGCGCTATGTTTGCATCGCGACTAGTCCGGGAGCATGTCCTACGAGGAGAGGATAAGGAAAATCGACCTGACGACACTGGAGGACAGGAGAGAGACAGCGAGGGGCGGGGGTCAGAATAGCAACATATAAAATACTGAGAGGAATTGACAAGGTGGACAGAGACAGGATGTTCCAGAGATGGGACACAGCAACAAGGGGTCACAGTTGGAAGTTGAAGACTCAGATGAGTCACAGGGATGCTAGGAAGTGTTTCTTCAGTCATAGGGTTGTCAGGAAGTGGAATAGTCTGGAGAGCGGTGTGGTGGAGGCATGATCCTTTAAGAACAGGTACGACAAAGCTCAGGGAGCAGGGAGAGTGAACCTAGAAGCGACCAGTGAAGAGGCGGGGCCAGGAGCTGTGAATCGACCCCTGCAACCACAATTAGGTGAGTACACACACACACACCAGCACCAGTTTGGAATCCACACCTAGTCAAGCACGTCAAGAAATTAGAGAAAGTGCAAAGGTTTGCAACAAGACTAGTCCCAGAGCTACGGGGATTGTCCTACGAAGAAAGGTTGAGGGAAATCGGCCTGACGACACTGGAGGACAGGAGGGTCAGGGGAGACATGATAACGACATATAAAATACTGCGCGGAATAGACAAGGTGGACAAAGACGGAATGTTCCAGAGACGGGACACACACAAGAGGTCACAATTGGAAGTTGAAGACCCAGATGAATCAAAGGGATGTTAGGAAGTATTTCTTCAGTCATAGAGTAGTCAGGCCGTGGAATAGCCTAGAAAGTGACGTAGTGGAGGCGGGAACCATACATAGTTTTAAGGCGAGGTATGATAGAGCTCATGGAGCAGGGAGAGAGAGGACCTAGTAGCAATCAGCGAAGAGGCAGGGCCAGGAGCTATGACTCGACCCCTGCAACCACAAATAGATGAGTACAAATAGGTGAGTACACACAACCTTGGCCTTGACTGAGTGTGCCCTTGAGACTTGAACTGACAGGGAGCTAATCAGGATGGATACCTCTGCCCCCTCTCCGAGTGATCACCTCTCCATCACTTTCACCACCCAACCACTGTCTCCACCACCATTATCACCGCCGCCATCCCCACCACTATCATCATCGCAACCGTCACCACTCTCTACCCCACCACTACAGCCGTCACCACCACCACTGTGTCCATCACTGCACTCACCACCACCGTTATCACCGCCCTCACCACTCACAATCCCATCAGTATCACCACCCCACCTCTCTCACCGCCGCTACCACCACCACCCTACCACTATCACCACCGCCACCACTATTTCAATCACCACTGCTGCCACCACCTCAGTCACCACTATTAGCCGCATTGTTATTATTATTATTATTATTATTATTATTATTATTATTATTATTATTATTATTATTATATTTTATATATAAACATAAAATTGCAAATATAAACAACAATGGTAACTGCTTACCGTAGTAACAGTGAAGCTCCCGTTACTGTGTATATAACCGTTTCTGGTGTTACCTGGAGGTTACCTGGAGGTTATTCCGGGGATCAACGCCCCCGCGGCCCGGTCCATGACCAGGCCTCCCGATGGATCAGGGCCTGATCAACTAGGCTGTTACTGCTGGCCGCACGCAGTCCAACGTACGAGCCACAGCCCGGCTGATCCGGCACTGACTTTAGGTATCTGTCCAGCTCTCTCTTGAAGGCAGCCAGGGGTTTATTGGCAATTCCCCTAATGCTTGATGGGAGGCTGTTGAACAGTTTTGGGCCCCGGACACTTATGGTGTTTTCTCTTAGTGTACCAATGGCGCCCCTACTTTTTATTGGGGGCATTTTGCATCGCCTACCCAGTCTTTTACTTTCGTAGGGAGTGATTTTTGTGTGCAGATTTGGGACCATTCCTTCCAAGATTTTCCAAGTGTAGATTATGATATATCTCTCCCTCCTGCGTTCCAACGAGTACAAGTCAAGTGCTTCCAAGCGTTCCCAGTAGTTAAGGTGCTTGACAGAACTTATACGTGCAGTAAAGGATCTCTGTACACTCTCTAGATCTGCGATTTCACCTGCTTTGAATGGAGATGTTAATGTACAGCAGTATTCCAGCCTAGAGAGAACAAGTGATTTGAAAAGGATCATCATGGGCTTGGCATCTCTCGTTTTGAAAGTTCTCATTATCCATCCTATCATTTTCTTTGCACGTGCGATCGTGGCGCTGTTGTGATCCTTGAAAGTGAGATCCTCAGACATTACTACTCCCAGGTCCCTTACATTATTTTTCCGCTCTATTGTATGGCCGGAGTCAGTAGTATACTCTGTTCTAGTTATTATCTCCTCCAGTTTTCCATAACGGAGTAGTTGGAATTTGTCCTCATTGAACATCATATTGTTTACCGTTGCCCACTGGAAAACTTTGTTTATATCTTCTTGGAGGTTAACCGCGTCCTCAGCAGATGACAGCCTCATGCAGATCCTAGTATCATCCGCAAAGGATGATACGGTGCTGTGGTGTATATCTCTGTTTATGTCTGATATGAGGATAAGGAATAAGATGGGGGCGAGTACTGTGCCTTGTGGAACAGAGCTCTTCACTATGGCAGCCTCCGATTTAACTCTGTTGACCACTACTCTTTGTGTTCGATTTGTTAGGAAGTTGAAGATCCATCTCCCCACTTTCCCAGTTATTCCTTTAGCACGTATTTTATGGGCTATTACGCCATGATCGCATTTGTCAAATGCTTTTGCAAAGTCTGTGTATATTACATCTGCATTCTGATTTTCTTCCAGTGCATCCAAGGCCATGTCATAGTGATCCAGTAGTTGTGAGAGGCAGGAGCGACCTGCCCTGAACCCATGTTGCCCTGGATTGTGCAGATTTTGGGAAGGAAACAGTTTAACATGTTAAATATTCTTTTGAGAATCACTGCTTAAAGCCTATCGACTACACTACGGTTACTAAGGCTTCGCGTAACCTTTTCACCACCGGACAATACTGTAATCCCTATTTTAGGGGTTAAAGTAAACTCTCAGCATATATACGCTGGAAGAAGTACACTTTTCTGTGTATATTTTTCTGTGGGCACATGCAGAATGGGGTATAATTTTTTTATGGAAAAGAAATGATGATAATTAAGGGAAAAGGAGGGGGTGAGGGAAGTGAAGGATGACGCAGTGGAGGAGGTGGGGGTGAGGTAGTGGTATTAGGGGTGAGGTAGTGGTATTAGGGGTGAAGTAGGTGCAGTGACTGTTAGGTGGGGGAGGTGGACTATTATAACTGTTCATTGGGAAGAGCTAAAGCCTTATGGGAGGTGGATGAGATTGATAATTGGGAGGGGGTGGGAATGAGTTCAGGTAATATCTTTTGATGAGGTTGTTTACGTGATATTGTATAGTCATATTTGTCATTACTATGCCCCATAGTGACATCAAAAGCTGGTTATCTGTCAGGGTGGCGGGAAGTGCTGCTGTTTCCTAGCATGATCCTGTTCATGTAGTCCAAACATTTTAATGAGTGTAACTGTTATTTGAATCTATCTTGATTCACTTGAGTGGTGACCTGTACTAAGCTCAGCGAGGACGTGTCTAGTGTACTCTCTGTGGACTGAACCATGATGCCCTCCATCGAGCAACTTTACCAGCAGCTTAAGGAGGAATTGAGGGTAGCAAAGATAGAGATACGGCGATTGACTGAGGAAAACAAGAGGATTCGTAGTCCTCCTGTTGTGAGTCCTCAGGTCAAGAAGGAAACCTGGACAGTGGCAGGACAGCATGGAATGAAGTTGATGATCAAGAAGACGAATGGAAAGGTAGAAACGATGAAGAAGAGACTGCTGTGGAAACATCTAATGCATTCTCCGTGCTACCCGACGAATGTGAATCGACTACTGGGAACGTCACGACGAACGACACCAGGGAAGGTAAAAATGTTGTTGGGGATTGCCAGGTTAGGTATATGGATAGGGCCTTCTGCTTGAAGGATAGGAGTAGGAGACAGAGGGTTTGCTTTCTTGGGGCTAGGATGGAGGATATTGTTAGCCGGCTTGACATCATGAACGGTAATGGAATCAGTCCTATTATCTGCCTCAGTGCTGGAGGCAATGATGTAGGCAAGTGTAGAAGTGAGGATTTAGTCAGAAGGTTTAGGACAGCAGTAGACGTAATTAGGAAGAAGGGGGGGCACCTTGTTATATGTGGCATTTTGCCAAGGTGTGTTGGAAATGAATGGTTGTCCAGAGCAATTGGTATTAATTGTTGGCTGGGCAAACACTGTAAGGATAATGCAGTACCATTCATTGACAACTGGGACCACTTCTATGGCCGAAATGACATGTATGCCAGGGATGGGGTTCACTTATCCAGGGCAGGTGTGGGTTTTCTTGCTAGCTCAGTTGAGGGGATTCTTAGAACTTTAAACTAGGATTAGTTAGAGGTATGGGTTTAGAAATGAAAAATAATGAGTATGGATATATTGACTTAGGCTTTGATATTATGAATCTTAATAATAACAGTCATGGAGTAACTCTGGGTAATAATAATTTCAGAAATTGTGTAAAAGCAAAGGTGAATAGGAAAAATGTGCAGAAGAAAAAACATATGATGGTATTTTATGCTAACAGTCGAAGTGCAAGAAATAAGATTAATGAACTACGTTTGGTAGCATGTGCTGGGAACTTTGATGTCATTGCATTAACTGAAGCGTGGTATGATTTAAAGAGTCGGGATATGACTGCTGAGTGTAATATTCAAGGGTTGAAGTTGTTCCATGTGGATAGACGTAATGGGAATGGGGAAGGAGTTGCATTATATGTTCGAGAAAATATTAATTGTTGCATAAAAACAGGTATAAAAATAGATGGAATAGTACAGAATCTGTTTGGGTAGAGTGTGTAGAGGGTCAAGAAAAACTAATTCTAGGTGTAATATACCGACCTTCAGGCTTAGATCACGATAGAGGGAGACTTCTTTGAGACGTAATTGTTAGGGCTTCTAGACACAATAACGTAGTGATAGTAGGGGATTTTAACTTTGGTCAAATTGACTGGACTTCTTTGACCGGTAATCTGGAGTCAAGTGACTTTATGGAAACGGTTCGGGATTGTTTTCTGAAGCAGTGTGTAACAGAGCCTACCAGGGGTAATAATTTGCTCCACCTAGTCATGTCAAATAAGGAAACACTCGTAAATAATCTGGAGATCACTGAAGAGCTTGGCGCAAGTGATCACAAATCCATCACTTTTAGCATTAACCGGGACTACAAGAGTAATGATAATACGGTAAAAAGCCCTGATTTTCGTTCTGCCGATTATAGTGGACTTAGGGAACACCTGTCTAATCTCGATTGGGGTTATCTAGCTAATAATTTTATTGATGATGATCATACTTATGATTACGAAGGGATCTGCGTTTATGATTTATTTTCTTAATAATGTACACCGTGCTCAGAGTATATACATTCCCCAGAGAGAAATTAGGGCTAATAATAACGATCCCAAATGGGTTAACAGTAGGCTAAAGCATCTATTAGGGAAGAAACAGGGGAATTTATAGGCGCATCAGAAGAGGAGAGGTTAACCTTACTGACCAATATGTTCAGATTAAAAGAAGTAAAAAAGGGGATTAGAAAGGCTAAACGTGACTATGAAATTAGAGTTGCTAATGAATCAAAGACCAATCCAAAGGGGTTCTTTCAAGTGTATAGGACGAAGGTGAAGGAAAAAGTAGGACCTCTGAAAATAGGGAATGGACAGCTGACGGATAACGAACTGGAAATGTATTCCTTATTTAATGACTATTTTTTTTGTCAGTTTTTACACAGGAAGACATAAATGAGATTCCAGAAATTAACAATTATTCAGTTCCTGATGAATTCAAATTAACGAATATTACTGTCACGAGGGACATGGTTATCAGATAGAACAAACTGAAGCAAAATAAGTCCCCGGGGCCCGACGAGTTGTTTTCCAGGGTACTTAAGGAATGCAAGATGGAACTTAGTCATCCATTAACAAGTGTGTTTAATGCGTCCATCCTTACAGGTATTGTGCCAGAGTTGTGGAAGATGGCTAATGTGGTTCCTATATTCAAATCAGGGGATAAATCCATTCCTTCAAATTACCGTCCAATAAGCCTGACATCTATAGTGGGCAAGTTATTAGAATCAGTTATAGCTGACATTATTAGAAGTCACCTTGAAGAGCATAACCTGATAAATGAATCTCAGCATGGGTTCACGAGAGGTCGTTCCAGCCTGACAAATTTACTGACATTCTTCAATAGAATATTTGAATTAGAAGACAGTGATAAAGAATATGATATTGTTTATTTGGATTTTAGTAAAGCCTTCGATAGAGTACCTCACAAGAGACTCTTAAGAAAAGTGGCAGCTCATGGTATGGGAGGTAAAGTTCTAGCATGGATAGAGGCATGGCTTACCAATAGAAAGCAGAGAGTCCATTAATGGGGTCAAATCTGAATGGGGATTAGTCACTAGTGGCATTCCACAAGGATCAGTTTTAGGCCCTCTCTTGTTCATAATTTACATTAATGACCTTGATGAAGGATTACGAGTGACACGAGCAAATTTGCTGATGATACAAAGATAGGCCATATAATTCAGTCTGAGGAGGATAGCAATGAACTCCAGGAGGATTTGGACAAATTAATGTCTTGGTCTGAAAAATGGCAGATGAAGTTCATTGTGGATAAGTGTAAGGTACTAGTCCTTGGTAATGAAAATAACCCTTGAAGCTATAAACTAGGTGAAGTAGAGCTTGATCATACAGAATGTGAAAAAGACTTGGGAGTCATGGTAAGCAGAAATCTAAAGCCAAGACAGCAGTGCCTAAGTGTGTGCAACAAGGCTAACAGATTACGTACTAGGATTTATCTCAAGAAGTATAAGTAACAGAAGTCCAAAAGTTATTTTACAGCTCTATACATCACTAGTGAGGCCTCATTTAGATTATACCGCTCAGTTTAGGTCTCCTTACTACAGGATGGATATAGACTCATTGGAGAACATACAGAGAAGAATGACTAAAATGATTTACTGTGTAAGGAATCTCACCTATGAAGATAGACTTTAAATCTCCACTCTCTGGAGAGACATTGAATGAAGGGAGATATCATTGAAATGTATAAGTGGATGACGGGCATAAAGAAAGGTGATACTAATAAAGTACTGAGGGTGTCGAACCAGGTAAGAACCAGAAATAATGGATTTAAGTTGGATAAATTTAGATTTAGAAAGGACATAGGTAAGTACTGATTTTCTAACAGAGTTGTGGATGCGTGGAACAATCTTCCCAGTAGGGTGATCGAGACTAGGACTTTGGGCAGCTTTAAAAAGAAACTTGACAAATATATGAGTGGGAGGGGCTGGGTTTGATTTGTGTCATTGGGTACGGGAGTAAATTCTTGGGTAGCTTTGGGTAGAGGTTATTTTGATAAGGACTTGCCTTGTATGGGCCAGTAGGCCTTCTGCAGTGTTCCTCCATTCTTATGTTCTTATGTTGTACCATTTATTATGTTCTAGTAATTCTCTAAAAACAACATTGTTTTGATCACCACGTAGCAACTTTAGTCCTATCATGACTCTAATTTCAGGTATTCTATTAGTAACACTAGGCATACCTACCAACCACCTAAACCCCTACCCCAGTAAACTCCTTACCTCACCAAACCCCCTACCATCTCCTCCCTCAACTACCAATATACATCTTACACAAGAGTAACTTCAGCCCTGTGCGAAAGAAACATTTGAAACTACTAAACTATAGTGGAATATTGAGGATATCATCATCGTCCTACTGAGCCTAATCAGCACAAGCACCATTAGCTCTTTTATGGAACCCATACTATTTGATGGAAGTGAGAGGGAAACATTACTAGCCTTGTCTATATTGTTACTATCACATATAAAAGAATAAGCACAAACTTCAGGTGAAATCACTGTTTAACTCAAATAAGTCAGATTTACTTTATTGGGGTTTCTTCGTTAAATCAACATACTTCGTATCTGGCAATATAAACACAAATGCAGTATAATGTGATCCTTTATTGACTACGTTTCGCCCACACAGTGGGCTTTTTCAAGTCACAAACAGAACTTGAAAAAGCCCACTGTGTGGGCGAAACGTAGTCAATAAAGGATCACATTATACTGCATTTGTGTTTATATTGCCATTGTGTCGGTATTTTATACCATTTATTTCCATACTTCGTATCTGCCTACCACACCTGTGTGCCCAAGACCATTGCAAAAAATGTTTATGCTGTGTACACAAAACATAAATACTTATCCACAAACTGTGGGTGTTACTACCATGTGAGTTTTATATATAATAAAGTAGTGGCACACTGCCCGTGTTTTTCCACCACTTAACTCATGTAGATTAGTGTAGCCACACACTAGGTGTTCTCAACGTGTAATTTGTTTTAAGAGCAGGATATACCACATACTGCGGGGGTTCCCACCTTATACACAGGAAAGCAGCACGCTGAAGGTCTTTCCATGGCTCTTAAATTTAAAAAATAAACTCGTCTACAGACGTCCCACACGGCCATCTGGTCCTTATACCTGCTTGGACGTCACCCAAAGGAGGCCGAGCGGGCCCGGCGGGAGGTATTAACTGCTACGGGAGGCTCGCGAGAGGTGAAAGGGAACCATTTATCTTCCCTGCCTTACCTGAAGGGTGTGGTGAAGGAGGCACTAAGGATGTATCCCGTGGCACCCTTCCAGACCCGGGTACTGGGATGTGATACACAGCTGGCAGGATACCTGGTTAAGGCCGGGGTGAGTATATAAGAGCACAAGTAAAGGGTAAGTGCTAAACCCATAGGGGTCTAGTGGCACTTGAGAATGAAAGACAATCAGGTTCAATTAATAAACTAGCATTAAATCACATTCATATAGTTTTTAAATGTATACCTAGAAAAGTTGGACGTTAAAAATAGCTAGACAGTAAGTATTGTAAAGAATTATTGTAAAGAATTGTAAATGTTATTTTTATACGTGCATAAACTGTGTGATCCTGCAGACGATGGTGGTGCTGTCAGTGTATACAACAGGGCGTGACCCAGCACACTTCACCAACCCTCACCAGTTCTGCCCCGAGCGCTGGCTCAGGGATGCCCCCGAGGTCACTACTACAAATACCTGTCCCATTAATAGTGAGGCCAAGTCCTGCACCTCGCCTTCAGGTTCCATCTCCACCACCAGCAGCGCTCCCATCGGGCGCCTTCATTCTCATGCCTTCATTCCCTTCGGAGTGGGTAGCCGCTCGTGCATAGGACGTCGTGTGGCGGAAACGCAGCTGCACCTTCTCTTGGCGAAACTGTTGGCGGCCTCAGACCTGCGCGCAGTCAATCAGGTGGATATGGTGATGCGCATGGTGGGTGTGACGTCTGAACCTCTTCAGCTCCTAGTTACACCATTAAGTGATGAAGCTTCAGAATGAAGTAGCTACCCGCTGAAGCCTAGAAAATATTAACTGTCTCTGTCTAGACCTATATCGATTTTGTTGGGTTGACCTATATGTATATATGAGATTTTGAATGAGTGAGAGTATATTAACTAGATAAAATGGAAATTTATTTTAGCTGTTTCATAACGTAGAAGAGAACAGAAAGAGTAACTCAAGCCAGTTTTAATAAGATTATTCATTAATAAATGGGCATTGTCTGCATAGTATTTTTTTTAATAAGTTAGGGTACACCATCTTTGTAGGTTGCTTTAATTTGTACAAGATGTTACAATTAATCAAAAGCTAGCAGCGACGTTTCGCTGGATGGTTTTCATACGTTGGATTGTCGATTCGAATCTACTAGTCTGCACAAAATAATTGCTAAATTCTTATATACATAAGAACTGGACGGTTGATAATATATTATTAAGAGTGCGTTCATGTTCGTTTTCACAGAATTTAAGGTGAAATATTCACACTTAAGAAATACTTCGTCTTCAGCTGCCTGCCACGAGTAACTATAATCCAATCTTGACCGAAGATTGGGCCAGTCGTTGGTCCAAAACATACTTTAGTCGCCCACTAAGGATCATGATAAAACTCTTAACTAGAGCTAACCGATATAATTATGGCATTTACAATATCACAATGTACTGAACGTTGTGTATTCGGACAGGATTCAGACCTTAAGAAATCCTAATTCCTAATATTAATATACTTTATAATGTTTGAGTGTAATTTCTCTTCTCTCAGATCATATTACATTTTGTAGAAAGCTTTTAAAAATAGAAACATCAAGTTTAAGTACGTTCTTGATTATTACTTACAGATTAGTTTTTTGTGTGTTTCCATAATTGACAATACTCGTAACTGGAAGGTAACAGTATGAACGAGGTTTAAAAAAATACCATGTTATGCACAGAAATTATTTCATATAATAATGTTCTTTATTATTTTGTTAAAAAAAGGTCTTTTTTTTTTTTACTTAAGACACTAACCTGGAGTCACTGTTTTCGATTCTCTGATGTACAGCTCAACTAATTGTTTAATCTAGCTAGTATTTTTTGTACAAATATCTCTTGTCACCTTTGTAGGCTACTGTTGTAGTGCGACCAATCCTTAGTGTATGATAATTAAGTCTTAAGCACTTTCCGTGGATTATTATTGTTTGATATAATCCCCGCTCAATTCTGCTTTAATGTCATCCTCATTCAGGTCATGTAGGTTTTTATTATACCATGGTATAGTCTGTCCCTCAGTGGTTCAGTGAAGGTGACTATGTCCCTGGATTTATTTGATATCTGTCAAGAGTTTGTAGCAAAACGTCACCATCGCAGTCAGCAGCAAGGAGTAATTAAAGTTTATTAGGTCTCATATTGTGTACAGTTACCTTAAAAACATATGGAATGACAAAGTGTATATGGAACTTAAAACATGTCATCGAAAATGTCTCTGAGTCTATGTCTTCCATTTGTAGGTTCTCTCAAGTTCGATAATTGTGGCCTTCAGGGAGAGAAACCCCTCTTATGCGTCACACCTTAATTCGTTATTTTTCATATTTATAATAATAATAATATGTTCCATATTCCCCCCTCCCCCTTCCCCGCAGAAACTTCAGCTGTTAAATGTTTATCTCAGTGTAACTAATGTATTTTTGTTTTAGCATACAAATTCTAATACAAAAATTCTATTAGTAGGTATATAAAACCTACGGGAATACAAACCATTGTCTCGTTCATTGGTATTATCTTGACCAAACAAGAACATAACTGCCATAAACCCTTTAATATCTCCATCTTCAAGACAAGGAAGGATTAAAACTCATCTCATTTCTTTGGTGCCTTTTAAACCCTAAAAGTTAATCGCTGACCATTGCATATATAAATAATTTATCGTTTCCAGCCCCTCAAGGAAGGTTCCTTGATGTTGGTGAGGGGCTCTTGATTTAGGGAATTGGATCTGTGCTCCAGTTCCCCGAATTAAGCCTGAATGCCTTCCACATCCCCCCCCCCAGGCGCTGTATAATCCTCCGGGTTTAGCGCTTCCCCCTTGATTATAATAATAATAATATCGTTTCCAGACAACTTTTCGGAAATTAGTTGAAAGGTGGAGGAAGCATAAATGTTACGTACTAACGCTCTTGTAAGTGAAAACCAGAGATATGTACACTGCCCATGTTCAAAAATATGTCATTTTAAACCATTAGATGTGAAATTGGAAAATACTTGAACTTCCTTACTCAGGGCTATAGACTGAAGGGCTGTATAACCCCTGTGGGTTCAGCGCTTAGTTTTGACTATAATAAATAATATAAACTGAAGTCTGTTCCTTCAATGCAGGAACTAGTAATTTCTTCAATTCAGATATATTAAGATTATACAAATGACTGGATTAAGAAATTCTAAATTAGACTGGATGAAGTTAGATCATAGTTTATATTAGACTGGGTAACAAACGGCAAGGCTATGATGAAGTAAAATTTAAATTAGTTTAGATATTAGTGGCTTTAAATTCTCTTTAAAGTGATCGTGTAATTCGGAGATTTCTTTACTACTGATTTATTTACAATAATAAAATTAAGACTATTAATAATGTCACAATTTCTGAAATTACCTGCGTCTTGCCTAGTGTCATGGTAAATGTTCCCTTCAATGTTAATGGCTCTTGATCCAAGGAAAATGGAGTTGTCGGATCAAACCGTATTACCTTCCATTCCCCAGGCGCTTTATGAGTTACGGGTTTAGCGCTTCCCATGGATATGATAATGTAAATAAATCACTGTTTACTTTGTTGAAGAGTGTCAGGATAGATTTGAGCATTTGTATCAGTTCAGTTACCATTGTGATAGTTTGAGTGTATTATTATTATATGTGTAGTCTATGGCTGTTGGTTAGTTTATTGGGTTTCAAGCCTAGCTACTACACGGCTACATGTCACCTGTACACTACTTGTTAAGGATGTGTTGGTCCCTGAGATAGGTATTTAAGTAAACTTTCAGTATGTACAGTGTACACTGAGGTACACGCCTTTCGGTGTATATACAATGGTTGCCATTACTATATTATGTGTAGACCATATTAATGCTTTGTCTTGTATAAATACAGTATAAATAAAATGTATGTGTGCCTTGGCATAAATCAATGTAATTTTTCAATAAATTTTTCAAGTCTCGTTTTTTTTGTTCTCAATTCTAATGCTGATTTTTTTTTACCTCTAAAGGGGTTGAATCTTATATGATACATATTTTGTTCTTAATCAAATTCAGATGGTGACAGACAACACACATTATACATATAAGACAGTATGGACTTCACTACCCAGTGCTCCCACTTCTGTAGAACACACATGATACCTCGTGTTCGAGTCAATCTGTCCAATAATTACATGCACATAAAGGACTTAAAATTTTGAATTCTATTCCAGGAAATACAGAATGTTCCCAACTCGCCACCTGCTTCATTTTTTTTTTTTCAAAAGTACCTAATTCACCTGGCCCAAATTTTGTGTAGACATAATGTTAAAATCCAGTTTACAACCATCAGCCTTGTTTATCTAATCAATATTAGAATTCATATTATTATTATCATTAAATTATGCCCATAAAGTCATAATCACTACAAACATTATAACAAATTGTCTTGCAAAAAATAATACAATTTTTAGAGTTATTATAAAAAATTGTAAGCTTTAACATAAATGTACACCAACGTAATCTCGGTAATATCTGTAGTTATAAGTTAAGCTTAAGGCTGAATTATTATTATTAAAGATTCGCCGGTATTCTCCCGGTCCGGGCCTTTTCCAAGTGGTGGCCCGGCCTTGGTTCCCTCTTTAGGGAGTGTCTGAGACCTAAGTCTCCCATGTGAGGAGGCACAAGTACCTCCTCATTTTTGGGACCAACTGTCCCCAGGCCTAGCCACAAGCTAGGCCTCTCTGGTCTGCCATCCCCGCCCCAAGGGGGCTAATGGGAATGGCGGGCTTGTGAGCTGCAAGCTCTGGCTCAGGCACCTATCCTACCCTAGAAGGGCTGGGCATGGTGTCGATCTTAAGGCTGAACGAAATGCTCTTCATAACCCAGAAATGTCAACGATTCCTGTATTAATTATATAGTTTTATGTAATTATCATTATCAATATTTTGTTAGGTTCAAGGTTGGCAAACATTTTATGAGAGCTTTTGCCTAAATTGTGGATAACTGTTCGAAAAATTCTTTCGCTTGTCTAGAAATATTTGAGAAGCAAAATTAGTTACTACTATAAATTTAATACTTTATAGTTTTTTTATATTTCATAATTATTTTATATAATAATATATGGTTTATTGTTAAAGTATAAATTTCAGTCTCTACAGAATGTATTCGTTTCCACACTCGCATACAAACAATGTATGTCCTACGAGGAGAGGTTAAAAAAAAAAAAACCTGACGACACTGGAAGACAGGAGAGACAGAGGGGACATGATAACGACATATAAAATACTGAAAGACATTGACAAGATGAATAGGGACAGGATGTTTCAAAGATGGAACACAATAACAAGGGGTCACAACTGGAAGCTGAAGATTCAGATGAGTCATAGGGATGTTAGGAAGTATTTCTTCAGCCATAAAGTTGTCAGGAAGTGGAACAATCTGTAGAGTGATTTAGTGGAGGCAGGATCCATACATAGAGATCAGCGAAGATGCGGGGCCGGGATCTGTAACTCGACCCTGCAACCACGAACAGGTAAGTACAAATAGGTAAATACACACACTGGAGCTGTGAATCGTCTGGCAGATTTCAGAGTAGCTTTCAGGACTTTCAACGAAGTCATTACGGGCCATTTATACAGCTTACGTTAGGTCCATCTTGGAGTATGCAGCACCAGTATGGAACCCACACCTGAAAAAGCACATTAAGAAACTGGAGAAAGTGCAAAAGTAAGCAATAAGGCTTGTCCTTGAGCTAAGGGACATGAACTACTAGGAGAAGCTAACGGAACTGGAACTAACTACATTATAGAAGAACCAGGGGGACATGATAACATAACAAAATGCTCAGGGAACTGATATGGTAGACAGGGATAGGCTGTTTGAGAGGCAAGAAACGGGAAATCTGGGACACAGAGGAGCCACATTGATGTTTGGAAATAGTTTTCAGTCTCAAGAGTGGTCGGAAAGTGGGATGATTTTGGGGAGGAACCGGAGACAGGCTTCATACATAGTTTTAAGAGCAAGTACGATACGGTGCACGAAGGAACAATGGCAAGTTAGAGGCAGGGCCAGGATTTGAAAATCGATCTCCTTGGAATTTCACTATTTTTTTTTCTGTGACTGTTTTGCACAGAATGATATCACTTGTTTACTGTGACCTTATTCCATACACTATATATATATATATATGCATATATGTATATATATATATATATATATATATATATATATATATATATATATATATATATATATATATATATATATATATATATATATATATATATATATATATATATACACACACACACACACACACACATATATACATATATATATAGCCCCATATATACATATATATATATAGCCCCACTCCACAAAGGGGGCAGTAAAGCAACAGCAAAGAACTACAGACCAATAGCACTAACATCCCATATCATAAAAATCTTTGAAAGGGTCCTAAGAAGCAAGATCACCACCCATCTAGAAACCCATCAGTTACACAACCCAGGGCAACATGGGTTTAGAACAGGTCGCTCCTGTCTGTCTCAACTACTGGATCACTACGACAAGGTCCTAAATGCACTAGAAGACAAAAAGAATGCAGATGTAATATATACAGACTTTGCAAAAGCCTTCGACAAGTGTGACCATGGCGTAATAGCGCACAAAATGCGCGCTAAAGGAATAACAGGAAAAGTCGGTCGATGGATCTATAATTTCCTCACTAACAGAACACAGAGAGTAGTCGTCAACAGAGTAAAGTCCGAGGCAGCTACGGTGAAAAGCTCTGTTCCACAAGGCACAGTACTAGCTCCCATCTTGTTCCTCATCCTCATATCCGACATAGACAAGGATGTCAGCCACAGCACCGTGTCTTCCTTTGCAGATGACACCCGAATCTGCATGACAGTGTCTTCCATTGCAGACACTGCAAGGCTCCAGGCGGACATCAACCAAATCTTTCAGTGGGCTGCAGAAAACAATATGAAGTTCAACGATGAGAAATTTCAATTACTCAGATATGGTAAACATGAGGAAATTAAATCTTCATCAGAGTACAAAACAAATTCTGGCCACAAAATAGAGCGAAACACCAACGTCAAAGACCTGGGAGTGATTATGTCGGAGGATCTCACCTTCAAGGACCATAACATTGTATCAATCGCATCTGCTAGAAAAATGACAGGATGGATAATGAGAACCTTCAAAACTAGGGAGGCCAAGCCCATGATGACACTCTTCAGGTCACTTGTTCTATCTAGGCTGGAATATTGCTGCACTCTAACAGCACCTTTCAAGGCAGGTGAAATTGCCGACCTAGAAAATGTACAGAGAACTTTCACGGCGCGCATAACGGAGATAAAACACCTCAATTACTGGGAGCGCTTGAGGTTTCTAAACCTGTATTCCCTGGAACGCAGGAGGGAGAGATACATGATTATATACACCTGGAAAATCCTAGAGGGACTAGTACCGAACTTGCACACGAAAATCACTCACTACGAAAGCAAAAGACTTGGCAGACGATGCACCATCCCCCCAATGAAAAGCAGGGGTGTCACTAGCACGTTAAGAGACCATACAATAAGTGTCAGGGGCCCGAGACTGTTCAACTGCCTCCCAGCACACATAAGGGGGATTACCAACAGACCCCTGGCAGTCTTCAAGCTGGCACTGGACAAGCACCTAAAGTCAGTTCCTGATCAGCCGGGCTGTGGCTCGTACGTTGGTTTGCGTGCAGCCAGCAGCAACAGCCTGGTTGATCAGGCGCTGATCCACCAGGAGGCCTGGTCACAGACCGGGCCGCGGGGGCGTTGACCCCCGAAACTCTCTCCAGGTAAACTCCAGGTATATATATTATATATATATTATATATATATTATATATATATAATTATATATGTTATATATATATATAATTATATATGTTATATATACATATATATATATATATATATATATATATATATATATATATATATATATATATATATATATATGTATATATTATATATATTATATATATATATATATATATATATATATATATATATATATATATATATATATATATATATATATATATATATATATATATATATATATATATATATATATATATATATATATATATATATATATATATATTATATGTGTGTGTGTGTGTGTGTGTGTGTACTTACCTAATTGTGGTTGCAGGGGTCGAGACTCAGCTCATGGCCCCCGCCTCTTCACTGAGCGCTACTAGGTCCTCTCTCTCCCTGCTCCATGAGTTTTATCATACCTCGTCTTAAAGCTATGTATGGTTCCTGCCTCCACTACATCACTTGCTAGGCTGTTCCACTTCCTGACTACTCTGTGACTGAAGAAATACTTCCTAATATCCCTTTGACTCATCTGGGCATTCAATTTCCAATTGTGACCCCTTGTTTCTGTGTCCCATCTCTGGAACATCCTGTCTCTGTCCATCTTGTCTATTCCAAGCAGTATTTTGTATGTCGTTTTCATGTCTCCCCTAACCCTTCTGTCCTCCAGTGTCGTGTGTGTGTGTGTGTGTGTGTGTGTGTGTGTGTTAGTTACCATTTTGTCCTAGGCACATGTCGATTAGACACTAGGCCTGTTGTATATGAGTACGTGTGTGTGTGTGTGTGTACTCACCTATTTGTACTCACCTATTTGTGGTTGCAGGGGTCGAGTCATAGCTCCTGGCCCCGCCTCTTCACTGATTGCTACTAGGTCCTCTCTTTCCCTGCTCCATGAGCTTTATCGCACCTCGCCTTAAAACTATGTATGGTTCCTGCCTCCACTACTTCACTTTCTAGACTATTCCACGACTTGACTACTCTATGACTGAAGAAATACTTCCTAACATCCCTTCGATTCATCTGAGTCTTCAACTTCCAATTGTGACCTCTTGTGTCTGTGTCCCATCTCTGGAACATCCTGTCTTTGTCCACCTTGTCTATTCCGCGCAGTATTTTATATGTCGTTATCATGTCTCCCCTGACCCTCCTGGCCTCCAGTGTCGTCAGGCCGATTTCCCTCAACCTTTGTTCGTAGGACAATCCCCGTAGCTCTGGGACTAGTCTTGTTGCAAACCTTTGCACTTTCTCTAATTTCTTGACGTGCTTGACTAGGTGTGGATTCCAAACTGGTGCTGCATACTCCAGTATGGGCCTGACGTAGATGGTATACAGTGTCTTGAACGACTCCTTACTGAGGTATCGGAACGCTATCCGTAGGTTTGCCAGGCGCCCGTATGCTGCAGCAGTTATCTGATTTATGTGCGCCTCAGGAGATATGCTCGGTGTTATACTCACCCCCAGATCTTTTTCCTTGAGTGAGGTTTGCAGTCTTTGGCCATCTAAACTATATTGTGTCTGTGGTCTTCTTTGCCCTTCCCCAATCTTCATGACTTTGCATTTGTCAGGGTTAAACTCAAGGAGCCAGTTGCTGGACCAGGCTTGTAGCCTGTCCAGGTCTCTTTGTAGTCCTGCCTGATCCTCATCCGATTTGATTCTTCTCATTAACTTCACATCATCTGCAAACAAGGACACTTCTGAGTCTATCCCTTCCGTTATGTCGTTCACATATACCAAGAACAGCACAGGTCCTAGGACTGACCCCTGTGGAACCCCGCTTGTCACAAGCGCCCACTCTGACACCTCGTCACGTACCATGACTCGTTGTTGCCTCCCTGTCAGGTATTCTCTGATCCATTGCAGTGACTTTCCTGTTATGTGTGCCTGATCTTCTAGCTTTTTCAGTAACCTCTTGTGGGGAACTGTGTCGAAGGCCTTTTTGCAGTCCAAAAAAATGCAGTCGATCCACCCCTCTCTCTCTTGTCTTACTTCTGTCACCTTGTCATAAAACTCTAGTAGGTTTGTGACACAGGATTTTCCTTCCCTGAAACCATGCTGGTTGTCAATTATACACTTGTTTCTTTCCAGGTGCTCCACCACTCTCCTCCTGATGATCTTCTCCATGACCTTGCATACTATACACGTTAGTGATACAGGTCTGTAGTTTAGTGCCTCATGTCTGTCTCCCTTTTTAAAAATTGGGACTACATTTGCCATTTTCCATACCTCATTGAGTTGCCCAGTTTCAAATGATGTGTTGAAGATCTTTGTTAATGGCACACACAATATCTCTGCTCCCTCTTTAAGGACCCACGGAGAGATGTTGTCTGGTCCCACCGCCTTTGAGGTGTCAAGTTCGCATAGCAGCTTCTTCACTTCCTCCTTGGTTATATGTACCTCATCCAGCACTTGCTGGTGTACCCCCCTGTTCTGATTTCCTGGAGTCCTACTGGTTTCCACTGTAAATACTTCTTTAAATCTCGTGTTGAGCTCCTGACATACCTCTCGGTCGTTGCTTGTGAATTCCCCATCACCCTTCCTCAGTCTGATTACCTGGTCCTTGACTGTTGTTTTCCTCCTGATGTGGCTGTACAACAGCTTCGGGTCAGTCTTGACTTTCGATGCTATGTCATTTTCATATTGTCGCTGAGCCTCCCTTCTTATCTGTGCATATTCATTTCTGGCTCTTCGGCTAATCTCTTTATTTTCCTGAGTTCTCTGTCTTCTGTACCTTTTCCATTCTCTAGTACACCTAGTTTTTGCCTCCCTACACCTTTGGGTGAACCAAGGACTCGTTCTGTGTGTGTGTGTGTGTGTGTGTACTCACCTAGTTGAGGTTGCAGGGGTCAAGTCCAAGCTCCTGGCCCCGCCTCTTCACTGGTCGCTACTAGGTCACTCTCCCTGAACCATGAGCTTTATCGTACCTCTACTTAAAGCAATGTATGGATCCTGCCTCCACTACATCGTGTGTGTGTGTTAGTTACCATTTTGTCCTAGGCACATGTCGATTAGACACTAGGCCTGTTGTATATGAGTACGTCTGTGTGTGTGTGTGTGTGTGTGTGTGTGTGTGTGTGTGTGTGTGTGTGTGTGTGTGTGTGTGTGTGTGTGTGTGTGTGTGTGTGTGTGTGTGTGTGTGTGTGTGTGTGTGTGTGTGTGTGTGCGTGTGCGCGCGCTCACCTATTTGTTCTGCATATATACATGATGTCTTGCCGAATAGGTAAAAATTGGTCAATTAGCAAGAACTCATTAAAATTAAGTCCGTTCTAAAATTTTCTACAGTGCCGTTACCAGGCACCTAAATTACTGGGAACGGTTGAAGTCCCTTGATTTGTATTCCTGATAGTATACACTTGGAAAATCCTAGAGGGATTTGTACCAAACTTACACACGAAAATCACTCCCTATGAAAGCAAAAGACTTGGCAGGAGATGCAACATTCCCTCAATGAAAAGCAGGGGCGCCACGAGTACACTAAGAGACAACACAATAAGTGTCCGGGGCCCAAGACTGTTCGACTGCTTCCCAGCATACATAAGGGGGATTACCAATAGACCTCTGCCTGCCTGTCTTCAAGAAGACACTGGACAGGCACTTAAAGTCAGTACCTGACCAGCCGGGCTGTGGTTCGTACGTCAGTTTGTGTGCAGCCAGCAGTAACAGCCTGGTTGATCAGATCCCGATCCACCACGAGGTCTGGTCTGACACCTAGCCGCGGGGGCATTGGCCTTCGAAAGCCTCTCCAGGTAATGTAAAAATTAATAATTTTGTCACAAAAGAACCTTAGAAAACTTACCTAACCTTATTATAACAAGCGCAATTTATTTAGCCTAATCCAACTAAATCTATTTTAGATAAGTTTACAATAATATAATAATAAACAAACACAATAATATATATATATATATATATATATATATATATATATATATATATATATATATATATATATATATATATTTCGTTAGGTTCCGGATGATTTTTGCGAAATTATTGCATACACAAATTTTCGCTTGCCTTATTCGACAAGAAGAGCGTTTTACCTATTCGGCACGACATTATATATATATATATATATATATATATATATATATATATATATATATATATATATATATATATATATATACATACATATATATATATATATATATATATATATATATATATATATATATATATACATATATACACATCTATATATATATATATATATATATATATATATATATATATATATATATATATATATATATATATATATATATATATATATATATATATATATATATATATATATATATATATATATATATATATATATATATATATATATATATATATATATATATATAAGGAAGCCTAGAGAACAAATGGATTTGTCAGTTAAAAATAGGAGAGGAGAGTTTTTAAATGGAGAGTTAGAGGTATTGGGAAGATGGAGGGAATATTTTGAGGAATTGTTAAATGTTGATGAAGATAGGGAAGCTGTGATTTCGTGTATAGGGCAAGGAGGAATAACATCTTGTAGGAGTGAGGAAGAGCCAGTTGTGAGTGTGGGGGAAGTTCGTGAGGCAGTAGGTAAAATGAAAGGGGGTAAGGCAGCCGGGATTGATGGGATAAAGAAAGAAATGTTAAAACCAGGTGGGGATATAGTTTTGGAGTGGTTGGTGCTATTATTTAATAAATGTATAGAAGAGGGTAAGGTACCTAGGGATTGGCAGAGAGCATGCATAGTTCATTTGTATAATGGCAAAGGGGGCAAAAGAGAGTGCAAAAATTATAGGGGGATAAGTCTATTGAGTATACCTGGTAAAGTGAATGGTAGAGTTATTATTGAAAGAATTAAGAGTAAGACGGAGAATAGGATAGCAGATGAACAAGGAGGGTTTAGGAAAGTTAGGGGGTGTGTGGACCAGGTGTTTACAGTGAAGCATATAAGTGAACAGTATTTAGATAAGGCTAAAGAGGTTTTTGTGGCATTTATGGATTTGGAAAAGGCGTATGACAGGGTGGATAGGAGGGCAATGTGGCAGATGTTGCAGGTGTATGGTATAGGAGGTAGGTTACTGAAAGCAGTGAAGAGTTTTTACGAGGATAGTGAGGCTCAAGTTAGAGTATGTAGGAAAGAGGGAGATTATTTCCCAGCAAAAGTAGGCCTTAGACAAGGATGTGTGATGTCACCGTGGTTGTTTAATATATTTATAGATGGGGTTGTAAGAGAAGTAAATGCGAGGGTCTTGGCAAGAGGCGTGGAGTTAAAAGATAAAGAATCACACATAAAGTGGGAGTTGTCACAGTTGCTCTTTGCTGATGACACTGTGCTCTTTGGAGATTCTGAAGAGAAGTTGCAGAGGTTGGTAGATGAATTTGGAAGGGTGTGCAAAAGAAGAAAATTGAAAGTGAATACAGGAAAGAGTAAGGTTATGAGGATAACAAAAAGATTAGGTGATGAAAGATTGGATATCAGATTGGAGGGAGAGAGTATGGAGGAGGTGAATGTATTCAGATATTTGGGAGTGGACGTGTCAGCAGATGGGTCTATGAAAGATGAGGTGAATCATAGAATTGATGAGGGGAAAAGGGTGAGCCGTGCACTTAGGAGTCTGTGGAGACAAAGAACTTTGTCCATGGAGGCAAAGAGGGGAATGTACGAGAGTATAGTTTTACCAACGCTCTTATATGGGTGTGAAGCATGGGTGATGAATGTTGCAAAGAGGAGAAGGCTGGAGGCAGTGATGTCATGTCTGAGGGCAATGTGTGGTGTGAATATAATGCAGAGAATTCGTAGTTTGGAAGTTAGGAGGAGGTGCAGGATTGCCAAAACTGTTGTCCAGAGGGCTGAGGAAGGGTTGTTGAGGTGGTTCGGACATGTAGAGAGAATGGAGCGAAACAGAATGACTTCGAGAGTGTATCAGTCTGTAGTGGAAGGAAGGCGGGGTAGGGGTCGGCCTAGGAAAGGTTGGAGGGAGGGGGTAAAGGAGGCTTTGTGTGCGAGGGGCTTGGACTTCCAGTGGACATGCGTGAACATGTTTGATAGGAGTGAATGGAGACAAATGGTTTTTAATATTTGACTTGCTGTTGGAGTGTGAGCAAAGTAACATTTATGAAGGGATTCAGGGAAACCGGCAGGCCGGACTTGAGTCCTGGAGATGGGAAGTACAGTGCCTGCACTCTGAAGGAGGGGTGTTAATGTTGCAGTTTAAAAACTGTAGTGTAAAGCACCCTTCTGGCAAGACAGTGATGGAGTGAATGATGGTGCAAGTTTTTATTTTTCGGGCCACCCTGCCTTGGTGGGAATCGGCCAGTGTGTTAATATATATATATATATATATATATATATATATATATATATATATATATATATATATATATATATATATATATATATATATATATATATATATATATATATCGTGCCGAATAGGCATAACTTGCTATCTTGGTTTAAATAGCAACGCTCATCTTGCCATATAGGACAAGTGAAAATTTGTGTATGCAATAATTTAGCCAAAATCATTCTGAACCTAACGAAAAAAATATATTTCACTAAGTTTGTTTAGTATTAAATTATTGTAAACAAATCTAAAATATATTTAGTTGGGTTAGGCCAAAATAAATTTTTCTTGTTACAATAAGGTTAGGTAGGTTTTCTAAGATTCTTTTGGTGCAAAATTAAAATTTTTTACGTTAACATTAATGAAAAAAAATATATCTTTAAACGTATAAGAGAAAATTTCAGAAAGGACTTAATTTTAAATAAGTTCTTGCTAATTGACCAGTTTTACGTATTCGGCACGACATATATACATATATATATATATATATATATATATATATATATATATATATATATATATATATATATATATATATATATATATATATATATATATATATATATATATATATATATATATATACACTGATAGAACATAATCTCGCTTTACACATGACATGTTATCTTAGTGACGTGGAAGATGCCTGATAGCCAAATACATCCATCATGTGTTATCTTAGTGACTTGTCAGTTTTTAGGTATGCCGCCTGAGCAGCTAGTTGATTTTATATTCCATGCTTATTATGTGAGTCGTAGCGCAAAAAAAAACTACAACAGGATTACAGAGGTCATAATGGGTCTTTGTCAGACCGCATTGATCATTGTTAGATCACTAGAAAGAAATATTAGTTATTTCATATTTAGTTGTTGTACACAGTACAATATGAAATACAATATAAAAAATAAAATAAAAATAATTATATCTTATTACCAGTAAACAAAATTCGTCATAATTGAGTTACAATCTCTGTTACAGTTCCTTCAGCTAGTCAATGGAAAATGTGGAAACGACCACAACATATGCTGTAAAGTTTGCATGGAAGTGTCTCTTGTTGGAAGTTTGGATATTTGGACACTAAAGATATAATGCTCCAGCGTATGGCCTTGTTTCTATCCACATTTTGTCATTGGCATCTCTATACAAACCGTACTCCCTGTGATACTTATAACCTAGCCTTAGTCTAGCTGTAACAACATCTGTTATTTTCTCCATACATATGTTTAACTTGACACCTGGAGTTTACCTGGAGAGAGTTCCGGGGGTCAACGCCCCCGCGGCCCGGTCTGAGACCAGGCCTCCTGGTGGATCAGAGCCTGATCAACCAGGCTGTTGCTGCTGGCTGCACGCAAACCAACATACGAGCCACAGCCCGGCTGATCCGGAACTGACTTTAGGTGCTTGTCCAGTGCCAGCTTGAAGACTGCCAGGGGTCTGTTGGTAATCCCCCTTATGTGTGCTGGGAGGCAGTTGAACAGTCTCGGGCCCCTGACACTTATTGTATGGTCTCTTAACGTGCTAGTGACACCCCTGCTTTTCATTGGGGGGATGGTGCATCGTCTGCCAAGTCTTTTGCTTTCGTAGTGAGTGATTTTCGTGTGCAAGTTCGGTACTAGTCCCTCTAGGATTTTCCAGGTGTATATAATCATGTATCTCTCCCTCCTGCGTTCCAGGGAATACAGGTTTAGGAACCTCAAGCGCTCCCAATAATTGAGGTGTTTTATCTCCGTTATGCGCGCCGTGAAAGTTCTCTGTACATTTTCTAGGTCGGCAATTTCACCTGCCTTGAAAGGTGCTGTTAGTGTGCAGCAATATTCCAGCCTAGATAGAACAAGTGACCTGAAGAGTGTCATCATGGGCTTGGCCTCCCTAGTTTTGAAGGTTCTCATTATCCATCCTGTCATTTTTCTAGCAGATGCGATTGATACAATGTTATGGTCCTTGAAGGTGAGATCCTCCGACATGATCACTCCCAGGTCTTTGACGTTGGTGTTTCGCTCTATTTTGTGGCCAGAATTTGTTTTGTACTCTGATGAAGATTTAATTTCCTCATGTTTACCATATCTGAGTAATTGAAATTTCTCATCGTTGAACTTCATATTGTTTTCTGCAGCCCACTGAAAGATTTGGTTGATGTCTGCCTGGAGCTTTGCAGTGTCTGCAATGGAAGACACTGTCATGCAGATTCGGGTGTCATCTGCAAAGGAAGACACGGTGCTGTGGCTGACATCCTTGTCTATGTCGGATATAAGGATGAGGAACAAGATGGGAGCGAGTACTGTGCCTTGTGGAACAGAGCTTTTCACCGTAGCTGCCTCGGACTTTACTCTGTTGACGACTACTCTCTGTGTTCTGTTAGTGAGGAAATTATAGATCCATCGACCGACTTTTCCTGTTATTCCTTTAGCACGCATTTTGTGCGCTATTACGCCATGGTCACACTTGTCGAAGGCTTTTGCAAAGTCTGTATATATTACATCTGCATTCTTTTTGTCTTCTAGTGCATTTAGGACCTTGTCGTAGTGGTCCAATAGTTGAGACAGACAGGAGCGACCTGTTCTAAACCCATGTTGCCCTGGGTTGTGTAACTGATGGGTTTCTAGATGCGTGGTGATCTTGCTTCTTAGGACCCTTTCAAAGATTTTTATGATATGGGATGTTAGTGCTATTGGTCTGTAGTTCTTTGCTGTTGCTTTACTGCCCCCTTTGTGGAGTGGGGCTATGTCTGTTGTTTTTAGTAACTGTGGGACGACCCCCGTGTCCATGCTCCCTCTCCATAGGATGGAAAAGGCTCGTGATAGGGGCTTCTTGCAGTTCTTGATGAACACAGAGTTCCATGAGTCTGGCCCTGGGGCAGAGTGCATGGGCATGTCATTTATCGCCTGTTCGAAGTCATTTGGCGTCAGGATAACATCGGATAGGCTTGTGTTAATCAAATTTTGTGGCTCTCTCATAAAAAATTCATTTTGATCTTCGACTCTCAGTCTGGTTAGCGGCTTGCTAAAAACTGAGTCATATTGGGACTTGAGTAGCTCACTCATTTCCTTGTTGTCATCTGTGTAGGACCCATCTTGTTTAAGTAGGGGCCCAATACTGGACGTTGTTCTCGATTTTGATTTGGCATAGGAGAAGAAATACTTTGGGTTTCTTTCGATTTCATTTATGGCTTTTAGTTCTTCCCGCGATTCCTGACTCCTAAAGGATTCTTTTAGCTTAAGTTCGATGCTTGCTATTTCTCTGACCAGTGTCTCCCTACGCATTTCAGATATATTGACCTCTTTTAGCCGCTCTGTTATTCTTTTCCGTCGCCTGTAAAGGGAGCGCCTGTCTCTTTCTGTTTTACATCTACTCCTCCTTTTTCTTAGAGGAATAAGCCTTGTGCATACATCGAGTGCTACCGAGTTAATCTGTTCTAGGCATAAGTTGGGGTCTGTGTTGCTTAGTATATCTTCCCAGCTTATATCGGTTAGGACTTGGTTTACTTGGTCCCACTTTATGTTTTTGTTATTGAAGTTGAATTTGGTGAATGCTCCCTCGTGACTAATCTCATTATGTCGGTCTGGGGCTCCGCGCATACATGACTGAACCTCAATTATGTTGTGATCTGAGTATATTGTTTTTGATATGGTGATATTTCTTATCAGATCATCATTGTTAGTGAAGATGAGGTCTAGTGTATTCTCCAGTCTAGTAGGCTCTATTATTTGCTGGTTTAAATTGAATTTTGTGCAGAGATTTAAAAGCTCGCGTGAGTGTGAGTTTTCATCAGAGCTGCCTCCTGGTGTTATTACTGCAACAATATTATTTGCTATATTCCTCCATTTTAGGTGCCTTAAGTTGAAATCCCCCAGGAGCAAGATGTTGGGTGCAGGAGCTGGAAGGTTTTCCAGACAGTGGTCAATTTTTAACAGCTGTTCCTGGAATTGCTGGGATGTTGCATCCGGAGGCTTGTAGACTATCACAATGACTAGGTTTTGGTTCTCGACCTTTACTGCTAAAACTTCCACTACATCATTTGAGGCATTTAGCAGTTCTGTGCAAACAAGTGACTCTGCAATGTACAGGCCAACCCCCCCCCCCCCTTTTGCCTGTTCACTCTGTCACATCTGTATAGGTTGTAACCTGGGATCCATATTTCGTTGTCCAAGTGATCCTTTATGTGGGTCTCAGTGAAAGCCGCGAACATTGCCTTTGCCTCTGCAAGCAGTCCACGGATGAAAAGTATTTTGTTGTTTGTTGCTGGCTTTAGACCCTGTATATTTGCAAAGAAGAATGTTATCGGACTGGTGGTATTGTTGGTACTGGGGGGGGATTTTTTTTCCGGCATTAGTATCTGTATCTGTTGGTTTGGAGTGGAGGCCATCGACTGTGGTTCCACTCCAGGAATGACTGGATTTGGTGTACGATTTCTGCCATTTCCTGCCAGTTTTTTTTCCTTCCTGGCACTAAAAAACCTCTCCCTCTTGAGTGGCTGTGGCTACCCAGGTTTTCCCATGGCCTGGATGTTTTGTATCTTTTTGTCCCCTTTAGATGGTATGCCTGGCAATTTAAGTTATAGCACAGTCTTTCCTGTACTGAAGAGGTACACAGTTCAGGGTGAAAAAGCTTACAGGAAGGGAGTTTGCATTTTCCTGTTGTCATATGGGCATGGCATTTCCTAGGGTGGTCATAGTTGCACGTCCCATCTGTTTTTCCAGATTTCCCATGCCAGCAGATACCGAGTGCATAGTATGTGCACAGGCTTGGTTTCCGTTTGCCTTGGGTTTCTGTGACTGTATTCCCTGTTGGTGCATGTTTCCCTGTCTTACTTCTATCCTCCCTAGCACCAACAATGGAGCTCCCACCATTTGTTTTTGGTAATATATCCTCACTATTGCTAGTGGAGTCCTCTTGTTTGCTATTTCCTGCGGTATTTCTAGTTTGCAATATTGGTTTTATCTTATCTTTGACTACACTTGTTTCCCTACTATGGCTCCTGTCCCCTATGCGGTCATTCATATGTATTCCTTCCTGCGTATAATTCCCGACTACCTGGACAAAATCTCCAGCTTCACCATTACTGTCTCCCAGGACAGCATCTCCAGCTTCCCCATTACTGTCTCCCAGGACAGCATCTCCAGCTTCACCATTACTGTCTCCCAGGACAGCACCTCCAGCTTCACCATTACTGTCTCCCAGGACAGCACCTCCAGCTTCCCCATTACTGTCTCCCAGGACAGCACTATCAGCCCCCCATTTACTGACTACCAGGACATCATCTCCAGCCTTACAGTTTCTGACTACATGGCCAGTATCAAGGGCAGTACCACTCAGCCTGGACTTTTTATGTTCCCATCTGTTGTAGAAAGCTTCCAGGTTTTCTATGAAAGCAGCTTTGATGTTGACCTCTTTTAATACCCTTGTGATTTTAGTCCACAGATTTATCTCATTTGGGCATACCCAAAAACACTTCCCTGTTTTAATACTGCTTGTAGCTAGTTCTTGGATATCTGCACAAGGGGCGTGACACCAATTTCCACAGAAATGACAATTTATGCATGTGGAAGCCCGTTTGTTTGACTGACCACAGACTACACACAGCTTCATAATGATTTGAATGGTTGATTTACTGCAATTCTACTAGCAACCTCTTGAATATTCTATTAATAACCTGCTAGGTGGTGCACAACGAAACCGTTTGAAACCAGTCCAGGGTTCGGACCAGTCAAGGGTTCGGACCAGTCAAGGGTTCGGACCAGTCAAGGGTTCGGACCAGTCTATCTGATCTGATCAGTGGGTCACTTATTTAAACCATACTGGTCGGTGATTTGAGCTAACACATGAAGGATCTACTGGAAATTATCTACCCGAGTAATATGTGATTTGATTGATACAAAAGTATAACTTGCGTGTTGAAGAGCCGGTGACTGCTGGCACTCCTACAATGACGAACGGTCGAGCCTCCACCTTTGTTTATCAATCGCTGTATCTAGCTTCTCTATTTTTTTTTTCCGTCTCCACCACAATAAATGCTATATTATCACTATAGTTGACTGGTGCGATTTTGGTGGATAATGGATCTGCTAATACCTCTCTGTACTGTTATACTGGCAAGTTCTTTTACTAGTTCCTTTCCCACAATGTTTCGTAAGCTTCTGTTTGAAAAAAAAATATTTATTCAACTTTTTGTTTAATCTTTATTTAATGCTTGTTTAGCTAATTTATCAACTTTGTCATTATCGTACACAGCTTCATACACAAGCATGCTGGTCTCGGGCTATTTAGACCAAGTAATGAGGAAATAAAGTCACATTTATACTTCGTGCGATTGTAGTTTCCACAAGTATGGTAGAGAACTCACTTTGTAAGGTGGAAGCCCAGTTATTAATTCTAATACATCTCTGTGTTATAATACCATCAGGTTTATGTACATTAACAGCACTTCCCACCTTCCCACTGTCTGGGTTAAACCCCAATGAAGCAAGTGATGGCGTCACTTTATTAGGTTATAACATTTGTCTGCCCTCAAGACCATTAGACCATTGTAAAAAAAAATGTGTACCCTAACTCTAATTAAAAATTATTCATTTATTTACTTACCACTTTACTTATTTACTCACTAATGTAATTATTTACTTATACTTATCATGTTGTAACATGCAGGGAGGAGTGGCACTGTGAGTGTTGTCAGGATCCAGCCGGGAGTGACTCAGGTGGGTAGTGTGTTCCCTCGGAGAAACCTTTCTCAAGGTAACATCTTATTCAAAGCTGAACAAGACGAGGAAGTGATTAGAAAAAATAATTTAAGGTGAAGAATCAGATAAATGGAGCCAGATGAAATAACGTGGTACAGAAATCAGCAAGATACTGCGATTAACCTTTTAATAATAATAAAAGAAACTGTTCAGTGCGTTAAGAGCAGAGCACTTTGAAGTGGTGTTGTGTACTGTATTGCCACAGTGTGATGGATCACGGAACGGGTAGAGTTTGAAACCACATGCTGGTGTGGAATTCAGCTGTATAAACCTTCATTTGTGGTCACAGTGGGGCCCTTGCTAACTTCTCCATTGTGTACAGAAATATAACTAGTTGGATGAATCATGTTAGAGCCGGTTGGCCTTGCGGTTAACGAACTGGCCTGGGAGTTTTATGACTCACCATGGGTTCAAACCCCACCCGTTCCGTGATTTGTTTGCAATTGTTTTATTATGATTTCGTGAGTTACTGTGGTGGATATCTGGTTGCTATTGGAAGGTGGTTAATGAGCAGTGTAGTGGAACTAAGTTGAGATAGAAATCTGTATTTGATCGTTTTGATGACACAGTTACATAACACACTCCGTGAAGTGCACTAAATTTTTACAAAGCATTGTGAATTAAGTTGTAACCCCATCGAATGAATTAAACTTATTGTGTAATATATCATTATATTACCTGTATATTATTACATTACCTGGAGTTTACCTGGAGAGAGTTCCGGGGGTTAACGCCCCCGCGGCCCGGTCTGTGACCAGGCCTACTGGTGGATCAGAGCCTGATCAACCAGGCTGTTACTGCTGGCTGCACGCAAACCAACGTACGAGCCACAGCCCGGCTGATCAGGAACCGACTTTAGGTGCTTGTCCAGTGCCAGCTTGAAGACTGCCAGGGATCTGTTGGTAATCCCCCTTATGTATGCTGGGAGGCAGTTGAACAGTCTCGGGCCCCTGACACTTATTGTATGGTCTCTTAACGTGTTAGTGACACCCCTGCTTTTCATTGGGGGGATGCTGCATCGTCTGCCAAGTCTTTTGCTTTCGTAGTGGGTGATTTTCGTGTGCAAGTTCGGTACTAGTCCCTCTAGGATTTTCCAGGTGTACATAATCATGTATCTCTCCCGCCTGCGTTCCAGGGAATACAGTTTTAGGAACCTCAAGCGCTCCCAGTAATTGAGGTGTTTTATCTCCGTTATGCGCGCCGTGAAGGTTCTCTGTACATTTTCTAGGTCAGCAATTTCACCTGCCTTGAAAGGTGCTGTTAGTGTGCAGCAATATTCCAGCTTAGATACAAGTGACCTGAAGAGTGTCATCATGGGCTTGGCATCCCTAGTTTTGAAGGTTCTCATTATCCATCCTGTCATTTTTCTAGCAGATGCGATTGATACAATGTTATGGTCCTTGAAGGTGAGATCCTCCGACATGATCACTCCCAGGTCTTTGACGTTGGTGTTACGCTCTATTTTGTGGCCAGAATTTGTTTTGTACTCTGATGAAGATTTAATTTCCTCGTGTTTACCATATCTGAGTAATTTAAATTTCTCATCGTTGAACTTCATATTGTTTTCTGCAGCCCACTGAAAGATTTGGTTGATGTCCGCCTGGAGCCTTGCAGTGTCTGCAATGGAAGTCACTGTCATGCAGATTCGGGTGTCATCTGCAAAGGAAGACACGGTGCTGTGGCTGATATCCTTGTCTATGTCAGATATGAGGATGAGGAACAAGATGGGAGCGAGTACTGTGCCTTGTGGAACAGAGCTTTTCACCGTGGCTGCCTCGGATTTTACTCTGTTGACTACTACTCTCTGTGTTCTGTTAGTGAGGAAATTATAGATCCATCGACCGACTTTTCCTGTTATTCCTTTAACATTATCTGGAGCTGCTGCCTCCTGGTATTATGTGAAGTGTGAATTGCTCATTACTCTATAATTTGTTCATGATTGTAGCATGTATAAACGTAAGTAACCATTCTTACAGAATTCATTACCTTTTTAACTTGTGAGCTCATTACCTTTGTACCTAGTTCAGCTATCAAAACTTTGGGGGCCCAGTCCCTGGACCCATTACGTACCTCTGTAATCTGTAAATACCTTTGTAACTTGTCATGATTGTGACCAGACCTACCTGGAGTTCATTACCTTTGTAAATTGTGAGTTCATTACCTTTGTAAATTGTGAGTTCATTACCTTTGTAAATTGTGAGTTCATTACCTTTGTAAATTGTGAGTTCATTACCTCTGTAACTTGCTCAGGTATCAAAACTTTGGAGTCCAGTCCCTGGACCAATTATGTACCTCTGTAATCTTTTGACTACCGCCCACAGGATGGGTAAGAGGTGCATAATAAACATATTAAACTAAACTAACTGGTATTATAAACAGATAGTGCTTTAATTAATAATAATTATAATGATAATTTATTTCAATTAGTAATATATGCTGTATATGGTACTACGAATTGAAATTTTAAACTGATGAATCCATTATATGAGATTGAATACCTTCTACCAAGGCTAAGGGACTGATTACCTTAAAATTACCTCTTCACTTCTTCCATTATCTCCAGTATAAAACTTTCTGTATTCGAATGAAGAAGCCTGCTGCAAAGGCGAAACGTTTCGGCAACAATAAAGATACCCAAATACACAAATAACCCGCACATAAAAGAGAGAAGCTTACGACGACGTTTCGGTCCGACTTGGACCATTGACAAAGTCACACTAACCAGAGGTGGGGCAGGACGGCTATATATAGGCAGGAAGAGGTGGTGGTAGTAGTAGTAGTAGTAGTAGTAGTACAAGAGTTGTATATAATACCGACAAGATGAAATTAAGACACATGCACAACACCCGGGCATCCCCATCATAGACGTTTTGCCATCCAGCCAGCCACTTGATGGTGAAACGTCCACAACATAGACAACCAGACGCCGCACATGTGTCTTAATTTCATCAGTAGTTGTAGTAGTAGTAGAAGAAGAAGAGGTAGTAGTAGTGGTAGTGGTAGAAGTGGGAAATAAAAAGGACGAGCCAGTCAAATACAAAGGAAGGGGAGCACTGCAAGAGAGCTAGATGCCCACAGAGGGAGAGCAAGCGCACAGAGGTGCGTGAAAGGGAAGTGGTGAAATAAATGAAGAAGGAACAGAAACATGAGACAGGAGAGAGAAAGACAACCCAGAGGAGAAAAGGAAAGAGGAAAGGGGAAGAGGAAGAAGAAGAAAAAGAAAAAGAAAAAATGAGGATTCAGGTTAAGTCACGGGTGTTCTGGATGGCGAAACGTCTATGATGGGGATGCCCGGGTGTTGTGCATGTGTCTTAATTTCATCTTGTCGGTATTATATACAACTCTTGTACTACTACTACTACTACTACTACCACCACCTCTTCCTGCCTATATATAGCCGTCCTGCTCCACCTCTGGTTAGTGTGACTTTGTCAATGGTCCAAGTCGGACCGAAACGTCGTTGTGAAAATCTGTGTGGACTGCCTCCAAGTGAGTCACCTACCCTGGCAAACTCTGTTGACACCAAGCTCTGAGGTGGGTACCTCAGCCTCACAAGTGGCTTATAGGACAGATTTTCACAAATGATTGATGTTGCAAGAAACTCGCCTGCATGCACGTATAAAGGACTAACTTACTTGGTGTTGCAGCATATATCCTGATCTTCAACTTCCCTAAGCTTAGCCTTAGCCCCTCTGGACTTTCCCTCAGAAACCACATGCAACCGGGAGCCTTAATTCCTGCAATATTCAGTCGTTATTAGTGTCCTGCCTGTACATCAGAAATTCCTATATCCAAGAGGGTATGTATCCCCTAGTATAACTATGCAGACACGAACACTAGCTTCCAGACTGCCTTGAGACACTGGTACTTACTGGGCATGCTCTGCCTGTTGCACACTGGGCCCACAGATAAAACTCAACTCACAATCTCCCCAGACACTGGCCAGAAATCTACGAGAAATAGTGGAGGTCTTGTCTTACTGTATGGGCCTGACGGAGGAGGTCATCTACGGTACATCGAGGTGCCTCTACCAGATTTCCCCAGGTCTCAAATGTGAAGACACGTGGGGGGCGCCATCTGCTGATCATGGCACATCTTGTCCAGTTGGTGTCTGTCTTAAGAAGGACACTATTGTGTCCTTGAGACCCGTGCCTCATCATTCAAGCTAGGGCTGCCAGTTCTCCCTAGCTAACTTAACCTAGTGTTTGCCTACATTATCGGCCTATTACTACCTATGTTAAGGTCTTAGGTCTACATTATTATTATCTACAGTTGCCTTAGTAAACCTAATATTAGTGTACTAACAGTAAAACTACCTACTCCTTCCCTGAAGGGTAAATCTATAAATTAAATAAATGCCTACCAACAATCCATGCCAAAATAGAGAGAATGCTGTTTGTTTGGGAGGGTTTAAGGGCCAGCCAGCTCAGCCATCCCATTACGGCCATGCTGGATCTGTCCTGTGGAACTTTAGGGACCAAATAAATTTCCACATCCTCCCGCTGGCGAAGGTAGGCGCTAAGTCTAAATCAAGTTCACCTTCCGCGAGCCCCCACAGCGGACCCTGGACACGAGTGCCGTCCGGCCACTCTCGTCGAGCAGACTCCGGTCTAACTTCAACCGTCCAGTTTCCCCTGTGTGGACCTCTGGGGGTGTAAACTTGTTGGTTCTGGTGGTCTTAGCACCCTTTGCTTTAACTTTAACGTCTTTCGTATGTCTAGCCTTGACTGAACAGCTCCGTACTTTCCCACCCAGTGGCCCACACACCTTGGTAGTCTTTCCTCCCACTGTTACGAGGTTACCTGGATTTAAAGGCAATCTGTCTCCCTCTTTATGTACCCTGTAAAAGTGTTTTCCCAAGGTGGCCGAGTGTTCGTCACTCCCTACCTGGTTCAGCTTCCCTGGCGGTTCATCGTGTATACTGGTATTCATTATCACTACTCCCCCAGCTATCATGGGGACAGCTTCTCCTCTATCTGGCGTGGCAGGGAATTCAGGTGGAATCCTGCCACCTATGATGTATCCTACTGGGGATCTGTATAAACCAATTCCTTCCTTAAACATCCGTCGTGTAGACAGGAAGTCATCTATATGATTGGCTCCCACCAGGATACCTACATTTCTGACTGTGTCAGTGGTAATTCCCTGGTCTGCCAGCTTCACGTCAAGGTCTTTCAATCGCTTAGCTGCTGCAGCAAGACCTCTCGCTGTAATTGCCGTGGGTAATGTCTCTACCACCAAGGCTGTAATGTCTCTGCGATGTCCACCTAATTTGACTGTGACATCCACCACATCATAAGATTTGGGTGGGACCTGACTTATAGCCCCTCCCAACATCATACTAACTTTCTTTGTGGCCTTCAACTTTAATTTAGCCACCAACTTCTTTGTTATCAAGGATACTTGTGCTCCTGGGTCAAAGAATAATCGGGTTGTTTCGGACCTGTGCCCATTCACAACCTTTGCCATGACTGTAGTTAGGGCAGCACCTCCGTGATTCTCACTCGGATTAGAGACTTTACTCCCACTAATCACGCTGGCTACCATTTCAGGCTCGGACTCACTTTCTATCTCAAATTCAAATTCAAATTCAAATTCAAATTTATTCTCTATAAGGATTACAATCCTGAGTTTACAGAAATTTGGTTATTGTGTGGTTTACATGTAGTAAAATAATGATTACAGAGTGTACCACTAGAACGCTTAGCATGGCTAGGCATTTCGGGCAGACTTAGTTTTATTCTTAATTGTAAAATATTACAAATTATGAGGTAAGTTGGTATTATGGCTAAGTGACTAAATACTAGTTTGTGAGTTTAGCAATGTGAATGCTTTTGTTTTGGCACAGTAAATAGTTTCAGTATTGGAGTATCACAGGATTCATTATTTTAAGATTGAGATTAATATTTCGTTTATGGTCAAATGGGTGAGTGAGTGTAAGTGTGAACCACCAGGTGGTATTTGTGTAGTTAGTTGATGGGGTGTATCAGGGAGATAAGATGTTTTCTAATGGTAGTTTTGAAGGTGATGAATGTGTCTGCAGTTCTAGAGTTCTCAGGTAGGGTATTCCAGATTTTAGGGCCTTTGACATACATTGAATTTTTGTAAAGGTTTAGTCGAACACGGGGAATGTCGTAGAGATGTTTGTGTCTGGTGTTATGCCTGTGGGTTCTGTCACAACTATCAAGAAAGCGTTTTAGGTCAAGGTTGATATTAGAGTTTAAGGCCCTGTAGATGTAGATTGCACAGTAGTAAGTGTGGATGTACTGAACAGGGAGTAAGTTTAGGTCTATGAAGAGTGGGGGGGTGTGTTGCCAGGGATGGGATTTAGTGATTATTCTTACTGCAGCTTTTTGTTGGGTTATTATTGGCTTTAGGTGTGTTGCTGCAGTTGATCCCCAAGCACAAATAGCATAGGTGAGGTATGGATAAATAAGTGAGTGGTATAGTGTGAGAAGGGCATTTTGCGGCATGTAGTATCGTATCTTGGAGAGGATCCCAACCGTTTTGGATACTTTTTTGGTTATATGCTGGATATGGGTGCTGAAATTCAGGTTGTTGTCAAGGTATAAGCCTAGGAATTTGCCCCCATTATTTCTGGTAATTAGAGTGTTGTCAATCTTAATGTTAATTTGTGCATCTCCTACTCTTCTACCAAACATAATAAAGTAGGTTTTGTCAGTGTTAAGCGTAAGTTTATTGGCTGTCATCCAAGTCGATATTTTGATCAGCTCCTCATTCACAATGGTGTTGAGGGTGGCAAGATTAGGGTGAGAGATGACATAAGTCGTGCCGTCAGCAAAGAGAATGGGTTTCAGGTGTTGGGATACATCTGGAAGGTCATTGATGTATATGAGGAAGAGCAGGGGACCAAGGACACTTCCCTGCGGAACTCCAGTATCAAGTGGCCGTGTTGCTGATGCTGTGTCTTTAATGGTGACATACTGATACCTATTAGTAATGTAAGATTTGAAATAAGCAAGCGCATGGCCTCTTATACCGTAATGATCAAGTTTGTGGAGTAGGATGTCGTGGTCTACTGTGTCAAAAGCTTTTCTTAGGTCAATAAAAATTCCTAGTGGATATTCCTTATTTTCCAATGCTGTGTAAAGCAGATCTAGCATTTTTATGATTGCATCATTAGTGCTTTTATTTTTCCTGAATCCAAATTGGCAGGGGTTGAGTATGTTTTGAGCCGTCATAAATGAGTACAGTCTCCTGTGCACGAGTTTCTCAAAGATTTTGGATAGCAATGGTAAGTTAGATATTGGCCTATAGTTGTTTAAGTCTGTAGGGTCACCACCTTTATGTATTGGTGTAACCCTTGCCATCTTGAGTAGTTTCGGGAAGGTACTAGTGTCTAGTGACTTGTTAAAAAGTAATGAAATAGCATGCGAAAGGACATGGGCCGCTCGCTTGTACAGTAATGGTGGGACATGAGACAGATCCCCCGAGTTATTTTTGAGTGACTTTATAATCTCGGTGACTTCCGTGGGCTCAGTTGGTGCAAGATAGAAGGAATTTGGGAAATTCCCATCTAGGTAGTCCCCGGCATGGGCATTGGTATGTGGGATTTTACTGGCGAGATTAGATCCTATGGTTGAGAAGAAGTCGTTTATCTTGTTAGCTGTGTCAGTGGGATGTAGTGGTGTTTCATTAGGTTTAGTTAGGACAATATTCTTGGTTTTTCTCAGTTTGTGGGTCCCTAGAATCTGAGAGTGTTTTCCAGGTCTTTTTTATATCTCCTCTAGTGTCTGTGAATCTACTGGAGTAGTATAGTTGTTTGGCTTTCTTTATTACTTTGGTGAGAGCTGATGAATAGTGTTTAAGAATATCTTTGTGTATTAAGCCCTGTCTATATTGCTTTTCATATTGGTGTTTCTTGTCAATGGATTTCAGAATGGTGCTGGTTAGCCATGGGCAACCAAGCCGTTTGTTTGTGATCTGTTTTGTTTTTATAGGACAATGTTTGTTGTATAGTCTAAGTAATTTGTTAAGAAAAATGTCTGTCCAGTCATCAGTACCATTGGCCTTGGAGAATTCTGTAGGCCAGTCAACAGTCTCTAGGTCAGCTGTGAACTTCCTTACTGAGGCCTCGTCATGGAGTCTAAATGAGACTTTGTTGTATTCAAGTGGTGGTTTACTAATGTTTGTCAGGAGGAATATCCCTACTAGCCTGGAGTTCCCTTAAATTATTGGGACATAGTGCAGTATGGTGCTTACCTTTGCAACAGACTCGACACTCACTGAGCTGGGTGCCACAGTCTCTCGCATAGTGTTCCCCACAACACTTGAAGCAGAGTCTCAACTCCCTTAGTCTCTGTTGCCTACTGCTCAGTGTTGTATACTCCGGGCAACTCGTGCTAGCGTGTTCGCCTTCGCAGAACATGCATATTCTGGCATGAGTGCCTCTGAGGTTCTGCTTAGAGGTTCTCACCTTAGACACCTCTTTACCATAGTACACTCCAACGTTAGTCGTACGAGCTTTAGACTGATCTCTCGAGATCTTTGAGTAACTTTCTGGGGTTTTATGTGGCGATGGTGGTGACTCTTCTCTCACACCTATACTCAAATGAGAAACGAGATCTCCCAACCCCTCAACAATTTGTTTTATCGTGAACCTATTCCTCCGATATTTTAAGTGCAACTCATGCACTGTAGTGCTAGCCAGTTTCCTCTGAATCACCTGACTGATGAACCATTCCGAGTTACCCCAATCATGTAAATCTTTAAGACTATTCGTCAAACTCATAACTTCGATTCGGAACTTCTCTAGGCTCTGACGGTCATGGCGACAAGCCTCTCTAGATCCAACAACCGATAAAGTATAGCTACCTTTATCTCCTCAGTGTTGCCAAACATGTCCTTTAATTGGTCTTTGGCGTGTTGGTAATTGGTGTTGGTGGTTTGGTAATGCTGGACCAAGTCCAAGGCTTTACCCTTGAGCTGTGAACGTAAATATTGTAATTTGACGGCATCTGACAAATCGTCTCTGTCATCTATCTGGGCTTTAAACTGATCCCAGAAAGCAATGTACTCTGTTAAAGTTTTGTCGATCATTGGTAAATTCAACTGGGGCAATCTGGGCAACACATTAACAGGCGTGCTGTTGTTCATGTTCCTTGAAACACTTGCTGCCCCTGCTGTACCGGCCTTCAAAGTCTTTATTAACTGCCTGCAAGTCTCATCTCTGCTTTACCCTCTGCCCTTCGTTCGTCATAGTCCGTCCGTGCTACTTCGACTGTATATTCAGACTCACCTGTAGTATAGGCCTCTGTCTCATAAAGGATAAATGATCTCTCAAAGGCCTCCAGTCTTTGCTCCAAAGGTTTCAGGCAACTCTCTAGTTCCTCCCAGTCTACGTCCTGATCTTGCCTGACCATACGACACTCCTCACATGCTTTGCTCAGGAGCCCCTTATAGGCTCCCATAGACCGCTTTCATTGACGTAGAGCTGGGACAGCTGGTACTACATCTTCACCTGCCATAGTTGCGGTTTAGTTAAGATCACGGTACTAATTTGTACATCAATTAGCCCACCCCACAGCACGAACAGTATTAGGCAAGAATGAACGAGTCTTAAGGCTTCTCAACAAGCTTAACAATTCCCTTTGTTATATTGACTCTACTCTGACTTAAAAAGTACACTGTTAGCTCTCAAATCCCAATCAAAATGTGTATCGATGTGAAAGCTTAACCTAGCACTTTCCTGTACAATGCCAGCAAATAATTACAGGACTTAACCTAGTCTCAGGTACAATTCACAAATCCCACATTAAAATGAATCAAAGACAATGAAAATCACACAATAAAAAGTGCAGTATACAAATTAAAAAATCACTTAATTCGCACAAGTATATTCAACAATTCAACTTGTGAAACAGTAAATGAATAATGTATGTAAATAGCTTGGCCTAACTGCCCAGTTTACTCTGTCTAGCGTGGATGGTTGGATAAGGTAAATCCTAACCTAACTAGTGTGCTATAACTTAAACCTGGCTTTTAGAACTCCCTGTAAATAATAACTAGGTTAAATCTGTCCTAGCTACTATAACTGTTGTAAATATTGTACAAGCCTAGCCTAACTGTGGCTACCTTGCAAATCCACTGTAAGTAATTAACCCACAAGTCTCCTACTCTGGATTACTTGTAATCACTGTAAATAATTAAATTCACAAGCTTCTCTAGCCTTCCTGGCCTGCCTGTAAATTACTGCAAATAACGACTTCTGTGTATAGTCAGCTGGGCCTAGGTGTGCTAACTTAACCTAACTCTGTTAAACTGGTTCCTAACTGTGGCCTAGCTATGATAGCTTAACCTAGCTATTCCGCATCCGGTTCGAAGGACCACTTTTGTGAAAATTTGTGTGGACTGCCTCCAAGTGAGTCACCTACCCTGGCAAACTCTGTTGACACCGAGCTCTGAGGTGGGTACCTCAGCCTCACAAGTGGCTTATAGGACAGATTTTCACAAATGATTGACGTTGCAAGAAACTCGCCTGCATGCACGTATAAAGGACTAACTTACTTGGTGTTGCAGCATATATCCTGATCTTCTACAACTCTATTGCTTTCTCAGGCTATTTGTATGGCTTACTTCCAATGGTGGGTCCCACCCACTGACTTTGGGCTGGCCTAGAGGGCAGCACCTGAGTGCCGCGAAATATGAACTAAGCTGGCAGACAGCATAGGCTGTCTGTGCAGACAGTACAGGCTGTCTATATTTAGGCTAAGGGACTGAACACTTGCATTCCAAGCTAAAGGACTGATTACCTTCTACCAAGGCCATGGGACTAATCACATAGCAAAAGTAAGGGACTGATTACCTTCTTCCAAGGTCATGGGACTAATCACATAGCAAAAGGGACTGATTATCTTCTACCAAGGCCATGGGACTAATCACATATCAAAAAAGACTGATCACCTTATAATTACCTCTCATTTCCTTCCACTGTCTCCATTATTAAAACCTTTGTATTCGATTACATGCCTGAATTAGATGTCGGGGAGCACTGTTCTCGCGGCCAGGTCCCAGACCAGGCTTAAGGATCTGAAGGAACGTGTTGCACAGGCGAAACATTTCAGCAGTAAAGATAACCAAGGCCCCTAGTATGCACAGCATTTCGAGAAAACTTAAAATGTAGGCCTATATATACGTATACGCATTTCTTCTGCGCTGTATGACCCCTGTAGGTTGAGCTCTGGTGGCTAACGCTCTCGCTTCACACGGCTAGGGCCTGGGTTCGATTCCCAGCCACAGTAGAAACATTGGGCGTGTTTCTTTACACGTGCTGTCTATGTTCTCCATCAGTAAAATGGGCACCTGGGTGTTAGTCGACTGGTGTGACTTAAGAAATCGTAATGACACGATTGCGACGGGCTGGAGTTTTGAGACTCTATGACCGCGGGTTCAATCCCGGCCGGGGGTATGGTTTCGACTGGTGTGGGTCGCATCCTGGGACACTGACCTAATTTGCCCGAAATGCTGAGCATAACAAGGGGCTTTCTATATAGTAGCATGTCATTGATGTCAGCTAGGTCTGTATACCATGTACATGTACTTGTAGTAAAATGAAGATATTATTATTATTATTATTATTATTATTATTATTATTATTATTATATGTATTTCTCAGAATATATATGCACATACATTTCTTTCATCTTTATATGGGTATTACAGTATTCCTGATAGCCTGTTGTTGTTGACTCAGGTTGGTGGTGTGAGGAGGGTTAGTTGTGACGCCTGAGAGGCTAGTTTATTTGGCATCCGTCCTGATCCTGTTAAAGTAAGTAGGTTTATTCAGGTACAGGTATACATAAATACAGATACATAAATTATCATACATAGCAGCATATGTATAGATTACCTAAGATAACTCAAAAAAAGTCAAAGTGATTTATATCCATTGAGGTCATGTGAGCTGTAGCGCAAAAAAAAAAAAAAAAAAAAAAAAAAAAATCCAAAGGTCACAGTATACCTATGAGACTCCAGTGGGCATTATTACATCAATGAAGTAATTCTAAGTCATTTCATACATTACATTTACTTCATAGAGCTAACTAAAATTTGCGTTATTGTACTTAAATAAACTTACCAGTAGTAAACATTGCTTATAATTGCGTTGCAGTTTAATCATTAAGATTATTTCATTCATCTAGCCAGCAACAAAAAGTGAATACAGTCTCAAGATTTCAGATATCTTATCATTAGCAATGAAGTGTGGAATATCCTGTAGGGTTTCGTGTCTGACTTTGCCGGAGTTTAGGCAAGGAGGTTCACCTGACATAATTAACAACTTATTAGTTATCCCGAAGAGGGACCTTCACGTAGTTGCCTGTTTATTTTTATTTTTATTTATTTACATTCAACTTTTCGCTTTTATTTCGCTCATAATTCACGAAGGCATCATCTGATCAGCTTCAAATTTTCACTGCTTATGTATGGTAACTAGGGCCAGGTTCTTGGAACATTTAGCATGTATAGGTGCCCTGTAGCCAACGTTGTTGAACTCACTCCCAGCATCCTGGATGGCTCAGATAACTTTCAAAACCCTCAGTGGTGTATCTTCAAACATTGCACAGGTCCTGATGACGCACTGAGAAGTGTGAAAGTACTTGAGCTTAAGATTTCCACCCCCCGTGGCTTGTCTTGCATATCAGCATTTGTGCAGATTACCTAGGATAACACAAACAGGTCAGACAAAGTGACTTATTTCCAATGAGGTCCTTGAGTACATGGGCCTGGAGTTATGAAATACAGGGATATCTTCCTCGTATCGCGCAGCGACCGAAATGCATCTAGCTGTTCTCATTTCTTTTTCAGAAGGAGCTTTCCTTTATGTTCCCGCCCATTTTTTGGCACTATACTTGCCGGACTTCTGGGAAGTAGGGCTCCACTCCAGAGCAGTAAGCTTTGGTGGCCCCTAACTATCCCTAACATCAACAATAACATTATTTACATTTCAAGGTGTTATTTTATCACTTTAATTCTTTTGATCTCTGCAGTCTTGTGAGGCTTCGTCATATATTAGCAAATATAGCGATGTCAACTGCTGTTTCTAGAGACTGAAGTGTTGGTACTTAGGCTTTTGACTGCCAGTTAAAAAGTGTCTTAGTTTTTGACGTGCTGCAAAGGTTTTTTTTCAAGTAATATGGCAATATTGGTTGTATTGCCTTGCTTGTTTGGTAAAATCTTATGCCTTAAGTGGTAAATTTAATGTAGGTTATATTGTATACAACGTACACATTTCGCCATAGAATCAGTGGAGTACTGCAGTAGGCCTATTGACTCATCCTCCAACTTTCAACAGGGAGCACGGGAATGCTGTGGAGAAGACACAAACAATATCCAGTAGTTACTGTAGTGGACCTGAGGAAAACAAATTATGCAAAATCACAATCACCAGATATGATTATTTACCAAGTTGACCAATTTAAGCAAAAGTCTCCAGGTCCTGATGCGGCAGTTTTTCATGGGTTCTTAAAGAATTTTAAATGGAGTTTAGTGAGATCCTAACTAGTCTTTTCGTTATAAGAACATAAGAACGAAGGAACACTGCAGAAGGCCTACTGGCCCATGCGAGGCAGGTCCAAGTCTCCTACCGGCTTAAGCCAATGCACCCAACCTAGTCAGGTCAGGTCACATTGACTTAAGGGAGGAACACGGCAACCGACCTGGTAGCACAAGCTATCAGGTCTAACTCACACCCACCCACATCTACTCATGTATTTATCCAACCTATTTTTAAAGCTACACAACGTTCTGGCCTCTATCACTGTACTCGGGAGTTTGTTCCACTCATCCACAACTCTATTACCAAACCAGTACTTTCCTATATCCTTCCTGAATCTGAATTTTTCCAACTTAAAACCATTGCTGCGAGTCCTGTCTAGGCTAGATATTTTCAGCACACTAGTTACATCCCCTTTATTTATTCCTGTCTTCCATTTATACACCTCAGTCATATCCCCCCTAATTCTACGTCTTTCTAGAGAGTGCAGTTTCAGGGCCCTTAGTCTATCCTCATAGGGAAGGTTTCTGATACATGGGATCAACTTTGTCATGAGTGAGTTGTGCCTAATATGTGGAAAGCTAATGTGATCCCTATCTACAAAATGGGTTACCTGGAGGTTACCTGGAGGTTATTTCAGGGATCAACGCCCCCGCGGCCCGGTCCATGACCAGGCCTCCCGATGGATCATGGCTTGATCAACTAGGCTGTTACTGCTGGCCGCACGCAGTCCAACGCACGAGCCACAGCCCGGCTGATCCGTCACTGACTTTAGGTATCTGTCCAGCTCTCTCTTGAAGGCAGCCAGGGGTTTATTGGCAATTCCCCTAATGCTTGATGGGAGGCTGTTGAACAGTCTTGGGCCCCAGACACTTATGGTGTTTTCCCTTAGTGTACCAATGGCGCCCCTACTTTTAATTGAGGGTATTTTGCATCGCCTGCCCAGTCTTTTACTTTCATAGGGAGTGATTTCTGTGTGCAGATTTGGGACCATTCCTTCCAGGATTTTCCAAGTGTAGATTATGATATATCTCTCCCTCCTGCGTTCCAATGAGTACAAGTCAAGTGCTTCCAAGCGTTCTCAGTAGTTAAGGTGCTTGACAGAACTTATACGTGCAGTAAAGGATTTCTGTACACTCTCTAGATCTGCAATTTCACCTGCTTTGAATGGAGATGTTAATGTACAGCAGTATTCCAGCCTAGAGAGAACAAGTGATTTGAAAAGGATCATCATTGGCTTGACATCTCTCGTTTTGAACATTCTCATTATCCATCCTATCATTTTCTTTGCACGTGCGATCGTGGCACTGTTGTGATCCTTGAAAGTGAGATCCTCAGACATTACTACTCCCAGGTCCCTTACATTATTTTTCCGCTCTATTGTATGGCCAGAGTCTGTAGTATACTCTGTTCTAGTTATTATCTCCTCCAGTTTTCCATAACAGAGTAGTTGGAATTTGTCCTCATTGAACATCATATTGTTTACCGTTGCCCACTGGAAAACTTTGTTTATATCTTCTTGGAGGTTAACCGTGTCCTCAGCAGATGACAGCCTCATGCAGATCCTAGTATCATCCGCAAAGGATGATACAGTGCTGTGATGTATATCTCTGTCTATGTCTGATATGAGGATGAGGAATAAGATGGGGGCGAGTACTGTGTCTTGTGGAACAGAGCTCTTCACTATGGCAGCCTCTGATTTAACTCTGTTGACCACTACTCTTTGTGTTCGATTTGTTAGGAAGTTGAAGATCCATCTCCCCACTTTCCCAGTTATTCCTTTAGCACGTATTTTATGGGCTATTACGCCATGATCACATTTGTCAAATGCTTTTGCAAAGTCTGTGTATATTACATCTGCATGATTTTCTTCCAGTTCATCCAAGACCATATCATAGTGATCCAATAGTTGTGAGAGGCAGGAGCGACCTGCACTGAACCCATGTTGCCTTGTATTGTGCAGATTTTGGGAATCCAGGTGATTTGCAATCCTGCTTTTTAGCTCCCAAATTACTTCTCAATTAGCCTGGCATCGATAATGGGAAATTATTAGAATTCCTAATACTAGATATAATTCTAAGCCACCTAGATGAGTGTAATTTGATAGATGAGTATCAACATGATTCACAAGGGGCTGATCGTGCCTGACATTTACTGACCAGTGGACCATGATAGGTTTTACTGTTGTCTACCTGGATTTTAGTAAGGCTTTTGATAGAGTTCCACACAAAAGACTTTAAAATGTGGCAATACATGGTATAAGGAAAATTTCCTCTCATGAGTAGAGGTATGTCTGACAAATAGGCATCAAAGAGTATGCATTAATGGAATAAATTCATAGTGGGAGTTATGAGGCAGAAATCTGAAGTGCCTTAGTATGTGTAGTAAGGTTAACAGATTACTCAGAATTATATCAGGTATAAGTAACAAGAGAGTGTGTGTGAGTGTGTGTGTGTGTGAATGTGTGTGTGAATGTGTGTGTGAGTGTACTCACCTATTCGCTCACCTATTTGTGGTTGCAGGGGTCGAGTCCTAGCTCCTGGCCCCGCCTCTTCACCGGTTGCTACTAGGCCCTCTCTCCCCGCTCCATGAGCTTTATCCAACCTCGTCTTAAAACTGTGTATGGTTCCTGCCTCCACTACGTCATTTTCTAGGCTATTCCACTGTCTTACAACTCTATGACTGAAGAAATACTTCCTACTATCTCTCTGACTCATTTGTGTCTTCAACTTCCAATTGTGGCCTCTTGTTTCTGTGTCCCCTCCCTGGAACATCCTGTCCTTGTCCACCTTGTCTATTCCACGCAGTATTTTATATGTCGTTATCATGTCTCCCCTGACCCTCCTGTCCTCCAGTGTCGTCAGGCCGATTTCCCTTAATCTTTCTTCATAGGACATTCCCCTTAGCTCTGGAACTAACCTTGTTGCAAACCTTTGTACTTTCTCTAGTTTCTTGACGTGCTTTATCAAGTGCGGGTTCCAAACAGGTGCTGCATACTCCAGTATGGGCCTGACATACACGGTGTACAGTGTCTTGAATGATTCCTTACTAAGGTATCGGAATGCTGTTCTCAGGTTTGCCAGGCGCCCATATGCTGCAGCAGTTATCTGATTGATGTGTGCTTCCGGAGACATGCTCGGTGTTATACTCACCCCAAGATCTTTCTCCTTGAGTGAGGTTTGCAGTCTTTGGCCACCTAGCCTATACTCTGTCTGTGGTCTTCTGTGCCCTTCCCCTATCTTCATGACTTTGCATTTGGCAGGATTAAATTCGAGAAGCCATTTGCTGGACCAGGTGTCCAGTCTGTCCAGGTCTCTTTGAAGTCCTGCCTGGTCCTCATCAGATTTAATTCTCCTCATTAACTTCACATCATCTGCAAACAGGGACACTTCTGAGTCTAACCCTTCCGTCATGTCGTTCACATATACCAAAAATAGCACTGGTCCTAGGACTGACCCCTGTGGGACCCCGCTCGTCACAGGTGCCCACTGTGATACATCATTACGTACCATGACTCGTTGTTGCCTCCCTGTCAGGTATTCTCTGATCCATTGCAGTGCCCTTCCTGTTATATGCGCCTGATGCTCTAGCTTCTGCACTAATCTCTTGTGAGGAACTGTGTCAAAGGCCTTCTTGCAGTCCAAGAAGATGCAGTCAACCCACCCCTCTCTCTCTTGTCTTACTTCTGTTATTTTATCATAAAACTCCATAAGGTTTGTGACACAGGATTTGCCTTCCGTGAATCCGTGCTGGTTGGCATTTATACTCCTGTTCCGTTCCAGGTGCTCCATCACTCTCCTCCTGATAATCTTCTCCATAATTTTGCATACTATACACGTCAATGACACAGGTCTATAGTTTAGTGCCTCTTTTCTGTCTCCTTTTTTGAAAATGGGAACTACATTTGCCGTCTTCCATACCTCAGGTAGTTGCCCAGTTTCCAGGGATGTGTTGAAGATTGTGGTAAGTGGTACGCACAACATATCTGCTCCCTCTCTAAGTGTGTGAATGTGTGTGTGTGTGTGTGTGTGTGTGTGTGTGTGTGTGTGTGTGTGTGTGTGTGTGTGTGTGTGTACTCACCTATTTGTGGTTGCAGGGGTCGAGTCACAGCTCCTGGCCCCGCCTCTTCGCTGATTGCTACTAGGTCCTCTCTCTCCCTGCCCCATGAGCTCTATCATACCTCGCCTTAAAACTATGTATGGTTCCTGCCTCCACTAGTCACTTTCTAGGCTATTCCACGGCCTGACTACTCTATGACTGAAGAAATACTTCCTAACATCCCTTTGATTCATCTGAGTCTTCAACTTCCAATTGTGACCTCTTGTGTCTGTGTCCCTTCTCTGGAACATCCCGTCTTTGTCCACCTTGTCTATTCCGCTCAGTATTTTATATGTCGTTATCATGTCTCCCCTGACCCTCCTGTCCTCCAGTGTCGTCAGGCCGATTTCCCTCAACCTTTCTTCGTAGGACAATCCCCGTAGCTCTGGGACTAGTCTTGTTACAAACCTTTGCACTTTCTTTAATTTCTTGACATGCTTGACTAGGTGTGGATTCCAAACTGGTGCTGCATACTCCAGTATGGGCCTGACGTAAATGGTATACAGAGTCTTCAACGAATCCTTACTGAGGTATCGGAACGCTATCTGTAGGTTTGCCAGGCGCCCGCATGCTGCAGCAGTTATCTGCTGTTAGTTAGTGTGTGTGTGTGTGTGTGTGTGTGTGTGTGTGTGTGTGTGTGTGTGTGTGTGTGTGTGTGTGTGTGTGTGTGTGTGAGTGTGTGTGTGTATGTGTATGTGTATGTGTGTGTTGTACTCACCTAGTTGAGGTTGCAGGGGTCGAGTCCAAACTCCTGGCCCCGTCTCTTCACTGGTCGCTATTAGGTCACTCTCCCTGTACCGTGAGCTTTATCGTACCTCTGCTTAAAGCTATGTATGGATCCTGCCTCCACTACATCACTTCCCAAACTATTCCACTTCCTGACTAGTCTGTGGCTGAAGAAATACTTCCTAACATCCTTGTGGTTCATCTGTGTCTTCAACTTCCAACTGTGTCCACTTGTTGCTGTGTCCAATCTCTGGAACATCCTGTCTTTGTCTACCGTGTCAATTCCTCAGTATTTTGTATGTCGTTATCATGTTTCCCCTATCTCTCCTATCCTCCAGTGTCATCAGGTTGATTTCCCTTAACCTCTCCTTGTAGGACATACCTCTTAGCTCTGGGACTAGTCTTGTTGCAAACCTTTGCACTTTCTCTAGTTTCTGTACGTGCTTGGCTAGGTGTGGGTTCCAAACTGGTGCCGCATACTCCAATATAGGCCTAACATACACGGTGTACAGGGTCCTGAACGATTCCTTAATAAGATGTCGGAATGCTGTTCTGAGGTTTGCTAGGTGCCCATATGCTGCAGCCATTATTTAGTTGATGTGCGCTTCAGGAGACGTTCCTGGTGTCATACTCACCCCAAGATCTTTTTCCTTGAGTGAGGTTTGTAGTCTCTGGCCCCCCTAGACTGTACTCCGTCTGCGGTCTTCTTTGCCCTTCCCCAATCTTCATGACTTTGCTCTTGGTGGAATTGAACTCCAGGAGCCAATTGCTGGACCAGGTCTGCAGCCTGTCCAGATCCCTTTGTAGTTCTGCCTGGTCTTTGATCGAATGAATTGTTCTCATCAACTTCACGTCGTCTGCAAACAGGGACACCTCGGAGTCTATTCCTCCCATCATGTTCACAAATACCAGAAACAGCACTGGTCCTAGGACTGACCCCTGTGGGACCCCGCTGGTCACAGGTGCTCGCTCTGACACCTCGCCATGTACCATGACTCGCTGCTGTCTTCCTGACAAGTATTCCCTGATCCATTGTAGTGCCTTCCCTGTTATCCCTGCTTGGTCCTCCAGTTTTTGCACTAATCTCTTGTGTGGAACTGTGTCAAATGCCTTCTTACAGTCCAAGAAAATGCAATCCACCCACCCCTCTCTCTCTTGTCTTACTGCTGTCACCATGTCATAGAACTCCAGTAGGTTTGTGACACAGGATTTCCTGTCCCTGAAACCATGTTGGCTGCTGTTGATGAGATCATTCCTTTCTAGGTGTTCCACCACTCTTCTGATAATCTTCTCCATGACTTTGCATACTATACATGTCAGTGACACTGGTCTGTAGTTTAGTGCTTCATGTCTGTCTCCTTTTTTAAAGATTGGGACTACATTTGCTGTCTTCCATGCCTCAGGTAATCTCCCTGTTTCGATATTTGCATGTGTGTGTGTGTGTATTCACCTAGTGTGTGTGTGTGTGTGTGTGTGTGTGTGTGTGTGTGTGTGTGTACTCACCTATTTGTACTCACCTATTTGTGGTTGCAGGGGTCAAGTCATAGCTCCTGGCCCCACCTCTTCACTGATTGCTACTAGGTCCTCTCTCTCCCTGCTCCATGAGCTTTATCAAACCTCGCCTTAAAACTACGTATGGTTCCCGCCTCCACTACGTCACTTTCTAGGCTATTCCACGGCCTGACTACTCTATGACTGAAGAAATACTTCCCAACATCCCTTTGATTCATCTGAGTCTTCAACTTCCAATTGTGACCTCTTGTTTCTGTGTCCCATCTCTGGAACATCCTGTCTTTGTCCACCTTGTCTATTCCTCGCAGTATTTTATGTCGTTATCATGTCTCCCCTGACCCTCCTGTCCTCCAGTGTCGTCAGGCCGACACTGTGTGTGTGTGTGTGTGTGTGTGTGTGTGTGTGTGTGTGTGTGTGTGTGTGTGTGTGTGTGTGTGTGTGTGTGTGTGTGTGTGTGTGTGTGTGTGTGCATGCGTGCGTGCGTGCGCACGTACGTACGTACTATATATATATACAGTGGACCCCCGGTTAACGATATTTTTTCACTCGAGAAGTATGTTCAGGTGCCAGTACTGACCGAATTTGTTCCCATAAGAAATATTGTGAAGTAGATAAGTCCATTTCAGACCCCCAAACATACACGTACAAATGCACTTACATAAATACACTTACATAATTGGTCACATTCGGAGGTAATCGTTATGCGGGGGTCCACTGTATATATAGTTCTTGTTCGTTTTATTTCCGCTTATCTCCATTGGGAAGTGGAACAGAATTCTTCCTCCATAAGCCATGCGTGTCATAAGAGGCGACTAAAATGCTGGGAGCAAGGGGCTAGTAACCCCTTCTCCTGTATATAGTATTAAATTTAAAAAGAGAAACTTGCATTTTTCTTTTTGAGCCACCCTGCCTTGGTGGGATATGGCCAGTTTGTTGAAAGAAGAACTTTTAGTTTTGGTTTTGTTACTTATATCCAATACCACACTGTATATAGCCCTAATATTTTTCTCACTTAATTTCACAAACTCTGTGTCTGTTGTTTTAATATAATAAAAATATAATTATATTACAGTATATCATTATTATTTTATGATTATTATTATTATTACAGTATAGTTGAGATCATACTTATGGCATATTTAATCACTAACCCGTAAACGGTCCAAATGTATATATACGTTTTTTCAACATTTGAAAGTATGTAAAAAAAGTAGGTCTTCTTTTTGTTTTTTTACATTTGAAAATGTGTAAAAAAACTTTGATCTACTTTTTTTTTGTTATATTTGAAAATATGTAAAAAAAATGTAGATCTACTTTTGTAGCACTACACATGTGAATGTAGATCTGCTTGGACCATTTACGGGTTAATTATCATTATCTATGTGGAGGTTTTTAAATACTAATTTGTTATGATTCAGTACCATACAAGGAATTTTATTTTTTCTACAGAAAACTGTATCATTCTGAATTGAGTATGGGATGCCGGACACATGATACATAAAAAGAAAGAGAGAAACTTTTGCTACACAAAATGAGAAAAGAGATCCTCCCATGGGGAATGGTATTACTAACAGGAAGAGGAGCCAGTTTAGAGAAAACAACTCGGTAGCTGTCAGTTATCAAAATGGAAGATTCCCACCTTGATGCTGTTGAGGCAGAGGTGGTTATCTTGAAGGTAACCCTCTCACAAATGTTTTGTTTTGTTAATCTAACTTTTATAACCATAAAATGTGGATGGATATGTGTACTGCTCAAATGTGATAGGATGTGTGTACTACACTATCCCCCTTTCCCTCATACCCTCCCTTCCATTCTTAAAAAATACTGCATACAGTAATGGTACAGAATGTACCATAATGTTTTCTAAATATTCATCTCAAATTTATGGGTAGTTGGGAATCATTCCATCAACAGTATTGTGACTTATTCTTCTGTATAAACATATTACATATAAAACCTTTATACTATTATATAGATAATATTGTGTGACAAATTGTAGATACTATGGATGGTGTTGGGGAGAAATAGGAAGTTGTCATGTAAAATAAAATTCACAATACCGTGATGGAATAGTTCACAAATAGAGAGGAAACTTTATGAGATGTTTTTATCTATTATAGGCCAGTATGAAGTTACGTAACTGGATAATAGTGCAGGACGGATCAAAATTTCATCTTAGTTTTTCTATGTATGTGCTATTGTGAATCAGTTATGTTTTCCTATGTCCTTGTTGGTTATGCTGTGGTAGGCATGAGTTTTGCTTCTCTATCAGAATTTGTTTTGTCATAGTGCTGGTTTCCAGTTCTGTTAACTTGTAGTTGCACTTGGTAACAACCTAGCTGACAGATAATAAAAAAAGAACCCTGGCCTTAAGTCACGCTGCAAAGAGGTCTGAAAATTGTCTATAGGTGATCTACTGGTTTAAGGCTATTCAGAGATATATATTATTAATAATGGTTGGGAAAGATTGATTATGAGTGATAATACGAGAGTATTTTAGATATGGTTTTGTGTACAAAAAGTAGTTAATGTTACAGATGAATAACTAATAGATAACTTGATTTCAGAGTGCATACAATGAACAATTTTTTGATTTGAGAAAAAATGATCCATGGAAAGTATCTCGACCACCGGAGGTACAAATCATTCTTGGCCCCAACCATTCTGAGGGAGGCAGACTTCACTCGCATGTCAATGTTGTCTTGAAAATAAAAACATCTGAGAAATATCCACATAAGTAAGCCTGTCTTTCATAAATGTTTTTTTTTCCAACAATAAGTATTGTGTGTACAGTAGTATAATGATAGCAAGTAGGTCATATTGTTTTAGTATAATGTATTTTATATTATACAGTACTTTACTGTATTCAAGTGTTTTGGGTGAATTGCATAGAAAACTGGATAATAATAATAATAATAATAATAATAATAATAATAATAATAATAATATGTCAACAAATGAGGTGAACCACAGAATAAATGAGGAGAAAAAAGGTGGGCAGTGGGCTAAGGTATCTGTGGAAAGAAAGAAGTTTATATATGGAGGCAAATAAAGGAATGTACCAAAGTACAGTACAGTGGACCCCCGCATAACGATGGCATCACATAGCGATTTTTCCGCATACCGATTACTTTTATCGCAAAATTTTTGCCGCGCATACCGATTAAAAACCCGCTTACCGATTTTCGTCCGAGACGCGTCCAATGTGCCCTCAGCCAGCCTCACATGTGCCGGCCGTCCCATTGTTTACCAGCCAGCCTCCGCGGTAACATCCAAGCATACACTCGGAATATTTCGTATTATTACAGTGTTTTCGGTGCTGTTTCTGGAAAATAAGTGACCATGGGCCCCAAGAAAGCTTCTAGTGCCAACCCTGTGGTAAAAAGGGTGAGAATTAGTATGGAAATTAAGAAAGATTTTGAAGGGTTTGGGGCTAACCCTGAGAAGCCTATGCCAGTTGTGGAATCCATTGTGCCTACTTCAAAGATTAAGGAAATGTGTGCACAGTGGGTTGAACTGCAAACCTTTATAGATGAAAATCACCCTGACACAGCTGTTGCAAGCCGTGCTGGTGACTATTTCAATGACAATGTTGTGGCCCATTTTAGACAAATCGTAAAGGAACGGGAGGTACAGAGCTCTATGGACAGATTTGTTGTGCGACAGAGGTCCAGTGACTCTCAAGCTGGTCCTAGTGGCATTAAAAGAAGAAGGGAAGTAACCCCGGAAAAGGACTTGCTACCTCAAGTCGTAATGGAAGGGGATTCCCCTTCTAAACAGTAAGAAGATAATGCTCTCCCCTCCTCCCATCCCATCAATCATCACCAGATCTTCAATAAAAGTAAGTGTCATTTAATTGTGCATGCCTTTTTCAGTTTGTGTGTATTAAAATTAACATTTCATGTGGTAAAAAAAAATTTTTTTCATACTTTTGGGCGTCTTGCACGGATTAATTTGATTTCCATTATTTCTTATGGGGAAAATTCATTCGCATAACGATTATTTCGCATAACGATGAGCCCTCTTGCACGGATTAAAATCGTTAACCGGGGGTCCACTGTATAGTGGTATCAACACTTACATATGGATGTGAGGCAAGTTTTTAATGTTGCAGCAATAAGGAGGCTAGAGGCAGTGGAGATCATATTGGAAAGCAATAAATATCATAGAGATAATTCAGAGCATAGATGTTAAAAGGCAATGTGGGGTGACTAAGGCAAGTGGTTTGGCATGTAGAGAGGATAGACAGGGATTGGCAAAGAGGGTGTATAAATCTGGGATGGAAGATAGAAGGAAAAGGGGTCATCCCAGGAGAGTTGGAGGGAGAGGGTACAAGAGGCTTTGAGTCTTAGGGGCTTGAGCATTCACCCGGTTTGTGCGAGTGTGTTAGAAAGGAGTGAATGGAGATAAGTGGATTTTAATGGATGTGCTGTTGTAGTGTGAGCAGGGTAATTTTTATGAAGGGATTCAAGGTAAATCAGTTAGCTGGTCTTGAGTCCTAGAGTTGGGAGAGGCATTGACTACACTCTGAAGAATGGGTGGGGATGTTGCAACCAGAGGGGTAATCTGATCATGATGTCAGCACACTTGTAAAGACAGCAATTGAATGTTGATGAATTTGTTTTCATCTTTGAATCACCCTACCTTAGCGGGAGATGGGCACTGAATTAAAAAAACAATAATAATACTTAGGAATTTTGTTATTTTTGAGTGCCTGTTTATCCAAGAAATTCACAAACACTCACGCATCAAGGTTCATTATATTTAAAACTTCTGAAGAATTACATATGGTGCCCTGTGGCCTGGTGGCAAAAGCTCTCACCTCACACGGTGAGAGTCCGGGTTCAATTTCCAGCAAAGGGGGTGGAAACATTGGGTGTATTTCCTTACACCAGTTGTCCATGTTCACCCATCAGTAATAATGGGTGCCTGGGTGTTAGTCAACTGGTGTAGGTTGCATCCTGGGACAAAACTGACCTAACTTGCCTGAAATACTCTGCATAACAAGCAGCTTTCTATGTAGTAGTACATATGTCATTGATGTCAGCTAGGCCTGTATACTTTGCACATGTACTTGTAGAAATAAAGATATTGTTATTATGAGGTACATTGCATGTTATCAGTCCAGAGATAATGTTCCTTGATGCAGGTTCCTTTACTGTAGATAAACCATGAAACCTGGAACTGTGAGGAAAACTGTTTATATTGTTCATACTGTATTTTTTTTTTTTAAATATTTTTTATCTTGTATGATGGTACTGTATGTCTTTTGCATATTGTTCCCAGGGTGACTTTATACTGAGTAAATGAAAAAGACTTTAGTGCTTAAATAACTCAATTTATCCAAACAGGTTTTGTGATCTGGTTCTTTCTTTCTTTCTTCTGTTATTGTACCACTTGAAGCCTTTGTCTTGTGTATTCCTTGCTCCACTTAAAAAATGTCAGTGAGGTTCTCTTGATGCAAGGAATTGGATCTGTCTTCCCCATCCTTGGATTAGATCTGACTGCCTCCCTTCTCCATGTGCTCTATAACGCCTATAGATTTAACATCTCTCTAACACGGTCACACATGCGTGAGCATGTTAGATAGGAGCAAGTGGAGATGAATGGTTTTTATGATATGACATGCTGTTGGAGTGTTAGCAGGGTAACATTTATGAAACTGGCAAGCTGGACTTGAGTCCTGGAGGTGAGAAGCACAGTGCCTGCACTCTTAAGGAGGGGTGTTGATGTTGCAGTCTGTTTTTAACTGTAGTGTAGGTGCACCTCTGGCATGACAGTGATGGAGTGAATCATGATGATGAAAGTGTCTCTTCTTTTTTGGGTCACCCTGCCTTGGTGGGAAATGGCTGATGTGTTAATATAAAGAAAAATAATAGTGGTAAGTTATTAAATGCTGTAAAGAGTTTTTATGAAGATAGTGAGGCTCAGGTTAGAGTGTGTAGAAGAGAGGGAGACTACTTCCCGGTAAAAGTAGGTCTTAGACAGGGATGTGTAATGTCACCATGGTTGTTTAATATATTTATAGATGGGGTTGTAAAAGAAGTAAATGCTAGGGCATTCGGGAGAGGGGTGGGATTAAATTATGGGGAATCAAATGTAAAATGGGAATTGACACAGTTGCTTTTTGCTGATGATATTGTGCTTATGGGAGATTCTAAAGAAAAATTGCAAAGGTTAGTGGACGAGTTTGGGAGTGTGTGTAAAGGTGGAAAGTCGAAAGTGAACATAGAAAAGAGTAAGGTGATGAGGGTATCAAATGATTTAGATAAAGAAAAATTGGATATCAAATTGGGGAAGAGGTGCATGGAAGAAGTGAATGTTTTCAGATACTTGGGAGGTTGACGTGTCAGTGGATGGATATATGAAGGATGAGGTTAATCATAAAATTGATGAGGGAAAAAAGGTGAGTGGTGCATTGAGGTATATGTGGAGACAAAAAATGTTATCTATGGAGGCAAAGAAGGGAATGTATGAAAGTATAGTAGTACCAACACTCTTATGTGGGTGTGAAGCTTGGATTGTGAATGCAGCAGCGAGGAAGCGGTTGGAGGCAGTGGAGATGTCCTAAGGGCAATGTGTGGTGTAAATATTATGCAGAAAATTTGGAGTGTGTAAATTAGGAGAAGGTGTGGAGTTAATAAAAGTATTAGTCAGAGGGCTGAAGAGGGGTTGTTGAGGTGGTTTGGTCATTTAGAGAGAATGGATCAAAGTAGAATGACATGGAGAGCGTTTAACCCTTTCAGGGTTTCGGACATACTTGTATGGCTTACGCACCAGGGTTTTGACGTACTAGTATGCCTAAATTCTAGCGCCCTCAAATCTAGTGAGAGAAAGCTGGTAGGCCTACATATGAAAGAATGGGTCTATGTGGTCAGTGTGCACAGTATAAAAAAATCCTGCAGCACACAGTGCGTGATGAGAAAAAAAAACTTTGACCGTGTTTTTGGATTAAAACAGCGACTTTGCACTGTATTTTTGTAGGTATTTATTGTTGTATTCTAGTTTTCCTGGTCTCATTTTATAGAATGGAAGACATATTACAGAAACTGAGATGATTTTGACTGGTTTTACTATGAAAAGTACCTTGAAATTGAGCTCAAAGTAGCAGAAATGTTTGATTTTTACCAAAGTTCAAAAGTAAGCAAATCATGCTACACGTCCAATACATGTCAACTGGTGAGTCTAATATTCTTTCACAAGTGCGCTGATATTATTTATACCATTTCTACACTAATGCAGTAGTCTGCATAACAGTAAATCTTCTATTTTTTTGTGAGAATAAAAATTCAAAGTGGAAAGCAAAAGAATGTAAGAGGGGCATGGAGACGTGGCTAATGAACAGAGGAAATGTTATTTTAGTGCCAGAAATGTCTTTCTTTTTTATTCTGGACCCTATTCAGAAATTGGCATCTTTTGAAATTTGTGTGAAATTGGCAAAATTGCTAAATTCTGACCACTTTATTGGATAGCTGAAATCGGTAAATGGGTGGTTTCTTGTACTCATTCGATAGAAAAAATGGAGTTCTAGCGAAATAGTTATGATTTTTGTCGACAAGTATTCTGGAATTGGCCGAAAATAGGGCTCAAAGTGGGCAAAATCGCCGATGCGTAAACATCATTGAGACCGCTAAATTCGTGAGAACATAATTCCCTAAGTTTTCCATCAAATTTCATACTTTTGGTGTCATTATGATTGGGAAAAGATTCTCTATCTTTTCATAAGAAAAATGTTTCTTTTTTTTTTTTTTTTGAAAATTTGGCGACCCTGAGAACAAGTCTCGGAGAGGGCCTGGTGACCCTGAAAGGGTTAAATCTGTAGGGGAAGGAAGACGGGGTAGGGGTCATACTCGAAAAGGTGGGAAAGAAGGGGTAAGGGAGGTTTTGTGGGCGAGGGGCTTGGACTTCCAGCAGGCGTGCGTGAGCGTGTTCGATAGGAGTGAATGGAGACGAATGGTATTTGGGACCTGACGAGCTGTTGGAGTGTGAGCAGGGTAATATTTAGTGAAGGGATTCAGGGAAACCGGTTATTTTTATATAGCCGGAGTTGAGTCCTGGAAATGGGAAGTACAATGCCTGCACTCTAAAGGAGGGGTTCGGGATATTGGCAGTTTGGCGGGATATGTTGTGTATCTTTATACGTATATGCTTCTAAACTGTTGTGTTCTGAGCACCTCTGCAAAAACAGTGATTATGTGTGAGTGAGGTGGAAGTGTTGAATGATGATGAAAGTATTTTCTTTTTGGGGATTTTCTTTCTTTTTGGGTCACCCTGCCTCGGTGGGAGACGGCCGACTTGTTAAAAAAAAAAATAATAATACAGTGGACCCCCGGTTAACGATATTTTTTCACTCCAGAAGTATGTTCAGGTGCCAGTACTGACCGAATTTGTTCCCATAAGGAATATTGTGAAGTAGATTAGTCCATTTCAGACCCCCAAACATACACGTACAAACGCACTTACATAAATACACTTACATAATTGGCCGCATTCGGAGGTGATCGTTATGCGGGGGTCCACTGTAATACATGTATTAATAATGATGAGGGCAATCTGATTGTGATGTTAGCACACTTCTGAAAAGATGACAGCTGAGCAAAAGTTGGAGAACGTTTTCTTCTTTGGGTCACCCTGCCTTTGTGGGAGATGGCTTTTAAGTTAAAAAAAAAAAAAAAGCTTTAACACATCAGCCATCTTCCACAGAGGCAGGGTGACCCAAAACGAAAGAAACATTTTTGCATCATTTGACACTTTCACCATCATTCAACAGTGTCATTGACACATAATCAGTCTATGTAGAGGCACTCAGATATATCAGTTTAGATGTCACTGCAAACAGCCAATATCCCAAACCCCTCCTTTAAAGTGCAGGCATTGTACTTCCCACCTCCAGGACTCAAGTCCAGCTCACCGGTTTCCCTGAATCCCCTCAAAAAATATTACTCTGCTCACACTCCAACAGCTCGTCTAAAACCAAAAACCATTTGTCTCCATCCACTCATATCTGACATGCTCACACATGTCTGCTGTATGTCCAAGCCTCCTTTTTATGATATTCATTGCTTATAGAGAATGAACTCAACTACACTATCCCATCAAAATGAAAGAAAACACTATAAGAATAATAACTATTGAGAAATTAGAAGGAAACCTAGAGGAGTGTGTATACATAGCCACATGTTGCAAGTATATGGAATAGGTGGTAAGTTACTAAATTCTGTAAAGAGTTTTTATGAGGATAGTGAGGCTCAGGTTAGGGTGTGTAGAAGAGAGGGAGACTACTTCCTGGTAAAAGTAGGTCTTAGACTGGGATGTGTAATGTCACCATGGCTGTTTAATATATTTATAGATGGGGTTGTAAAAGAAGTAAATGCTAGGGTATTCGGGAGAGGGGTGAGATTCAATTATGGGGAATCAAATACAAAATGGGAATTGACACAGTTACTTTTTGCTGATGATACTGTGCTTATGGGAGATTCTAAAGAAAAATTTCAAAGGTTAGTGGACGAGTTTGGGAGTGTGTGTAAAAGTATAAAGTTGAAAGTGAACATAGAAAAGAGTAAGGTGATGAGGGTATCAAATGATTTAGATAAAGAAAAATTGGATATCAAATTGGGGAGGAGGAGTATGGAAGAAGTGAATGTTTTCAGATATTTGGGAGTTGACGTGTCGGCGGATGGATTTATGAGGGATGAGATTAATCATAGAATTGATGAGGGAAAACAGGTGAGTGATGCATTGAGGTATATGTGGATACAAAAAAACGTTATCTATGGAGGTAAAGAAGGGAAGGTATGAAAGTATAATAGTACCAACACTCTTATATGTGTGTGAAGCATGGGTTGTAAATGCTGCTGCGAGGAGGCAGTTGGAGGCAGTGGAGATGTCCTGTCTAAGGGCAATGTGTGATGTAAATATTATGCAGAAAATTCGGAGTGTGGAAATTAGGAGATGGTGTGGAGTTAAAAAAAAGTATTAGTCAGAGGTTTGAAGAGGGGTTGTTGAGGTGGTTTGATCATTTAGAGAGAATGGATCAAAGAATGACATGGAGAGTGTATAAATCTGTAGGGGAAGGAAGGTGGGGTAGGGGTCGTCCTCGAAAAGGTTGGAAGGAAGGGGTAAAGGAGGTTTTGTGGGCGAGGGGCTTGGACTTCCAGCAAGCGTGCGTGAGCGTGTTCGATAGGAGTAAATGGAGACGAATGGTATTTGGGACCTGATGAGCTGTTGGAGTGTGAGCAGGGTAATATTTAGTGAAGGGATTCAGGGAAACCGGTTATTTTTATATAGCCGGACTTGAGTCCTGGAAATGGGAAGTACAATGCCTGAATTCTAAAGGAGGGGTTCGGGATATTGGCCGTTTGGAGGGATATGTTGTGCATCTTTATATGTATATGCTTCTAAACTATTGTACTCTGGGCACCTTTGCAAAAACAGTGATTATGTGTGAGTGAGGTGAAGGTGTTGAATGATGATGAAAGTATTTTCTTTTTGGGATTTTCTTTCTTTTTGGGTCACCCTGCCTTGGTGGGAGACGGCAGACTTGTTAAAAAAAAAAAAAAGTGCAACTTGCACACAAAACCTCTTTTATCCTCTCCCTCCATCTTTTCCTAGGATGACCCCCTACCCCTTCCCCCCACTACAGATTTATCCACTCTCGATGTCATCCTATTTTGCTCCATCCTTTCTAAATAACCAAACCACCTTAACAACCCCTCTTCAGCCCTCTGAATAATACTTTTAGTAACTCCACACCTCCTTATTTCCACACTACAAATTCTCTGCTGAATGTTTACACCACACATTGCCCTTAGATATGACACCTCCACTCTCTCCAGCCTCCTCCTTCCTGCAGTATTTACAATCCATGCTTCACATCCATATAAGTGTTGGTACCACTATACTCTCATACATTCCCTTCTTTGCCTCCATGGATAGTAATAATGGATAACAATAATAATATTGTAATGTAATAAAGCCTCTCCTCACTTATCAATGTACTCATTTACCAATGACTTGGACTTACAACGGGCTCTCTGACAGGTATGCATATCTAAATATTAGAGCTGATTTCCTCTGTTCTGTTTAATACCATATACAGTACACTACTGTATAAACATTTAAAAATATACCTGAAATGTTATAAATGGTGCAAAAGTGACATTAAAACAATATCAAAGATGGTTGACACAAACCCACTACCATTAACCCTTTGACTGTCGCGGCCGTATATATACGTCTTACGTCCTGGTGTCGCAAAATTTAAAAAAAAAAAAAAAAAAAATTTTTCTTATGAAATGATAGAGAATCTTTTCCCGATTGTAATGACACCAAAAAAAACGAAATTTGATGGAAAACTGATGGAATTATGCTCTCGCGAAGTTAGCGACCTCGGCGCCGTTTACAAATCGGCGATTTCGCCTGCTTTGAGCCCTATTTTTGGCTAATTCCATTGTTCCAGTCGCCCAAACTCATAGCTATTTCTTTAGAACTCCATTTTTTCTATCGATTGAGTACAAGAAACTGCCCATTTACCGATTTCAACTACCTAATAATGTGGTCAGAAATTTGCAATTTGGCCAATTTTACGAAAACTAAAAAATATGACAATTTCAAAATAAGGTCCAGAATGAACAATGCAGACATTCCTGGCTCTAAAATAACATTTTCTTTGCTCGTCAGTCGTGTTTCCAGGCCCCTCTGATATTACTCTTGCTTTCTATTTTGAATTTTTATTCAAACAAAAAATTGAAGACTTACTATTATGCAGACTACTGCAATACTGTAATAATTGTATAAATAACATCAACCCATTCATGACTGCATATTAGAATGGCTAGTTGGACATTTACTGGAAAATGGCATCATTTGCTTACTTTTGAACATTGGCAAAAATCAAACATTTCCCCTACTTTGAGCTCCATTTCTAGGTTCTTTTTATAGTAAAATCAATCAAAATCATCTCTATTTCTATAATATGTCTTCCATTCTATCAAATGAGACCAAGAAAACGAGAATACAACCATAAATACTATACGAAAATAGACCACAAAGTCGGCATTTTAATTAAAAAAAAACGGTCGGAGTTTTTTTTTCTCATTATGCACTGCGTGCTCCAGGATTTTTTTTATATGGTGCACACTGACCACACAGACCCATTCTCTCACATGTAGGCCTACCAGCTTTCTCCTGCTTGATTTGAAGCCGCTAGAATTTATGAGTATATATACGTCAAACACGGTACCTCGAAGACGTATATATACGGCCGCGACAGTCAAAGGGTTAAAGTATGCCCCTCACTTAGCAGCAAATTTGTTTATCGACGTGGTCATAGGAATGGAACTCTGTCGTTAAGTGAGGAGAGGCTGTAATAATATTCTAACTTCCTTACATGCTCTAATACTTTCCTTTCTCCATAATCCAGATTCCTTGACTTTCTCTTACTTTTTCAACCATCATTATCTTACCTTCTGTTACTTGGTGTACCAACAAGATTACATTTATCACTTATAACACTGCAAGACTTCAGGTGTGAATTTCAGTGTCATTGATGGAAAACAGGCACACACTGCAAAATGAGAATTTATTTGGACAAAATTTCACACTGTGTAGAGCTTTATCATGACATGATAACATTATATAAGTATACTGAGCAAACGTTGTTCCAGTAAAAGCTTTTTCTACAATATATATCTTCTCTTTGTTATTAAAGAATAAAAAGGCACAATACATGATTGGAACAATATGCAAATAACCCGCACATAGAAGAATGAAACTTATGATGACGTTTCACTCCAACTCAGACAATTTGTATTCATCTTCATTCTTTTTCCATATTATGGTACCCAACTCACTGTCTTTACTAAGAAAATGGTACCAGTAAATATAATTGAGGACCTTCTGTTTCTTATGTAAATTCTCCAAGTGATATATGCAATAGAAAGTTATATTTTATGCCTGTGGGAAAAAAGTTTTTTGGTAAGTAAATAAAAAGTAACGCAGCATAGCCTACCTTAGAATTTAACTCCTAATATAGGTATAGGTTAAGTTAGGTTTGTTTTTATGGAGGCCAAAAAGCCTTTTTCCCATTGGTCCAAAATAAAACTGTACAGTCAAACCTCGGTTTTCGTAAGCTCTCTTTTTTTGTATGCCCTAGTTTTCATACAATTTGGTTTTCGATGACTTTTTTCGTCGAAATTTTGTCCCAGTTTTTGTACACCCGCTCTGTTTTCATACAGTTGAAAATGGTCCGTACCAAACTCGTCCGCCTGCTTGTGTGACTTGGCCACTCACTTCCCGGAATCGAGCACCCAAACAAAGCATCCCATTCATTCGTGACTCAGCCTGCCTTTGTTTCTCGTTGAGTGAGCATCACCCTGTGTGTTTATCTGAAACATTTTGTAATAATCCATTGCTTTTTGTGCGTGTTCATTGAGCGTGACTGCTAAATAAGCCACCATGGGGCCAAAGAAAGTTCTGAGTGCCAGCCCTTTGATAAAGAAGAGGAGAAACACGATAGAATTCAAGAAAGAACTCGTAGCAAAGTATGAAAGTGGTGTAGGCATAGCTGATCTTGTCAGGATGTATGGGAAGTCTGCATCAACAATCAGTTCCATCCTGGTGAGAAAAAAAGAAATCAAGGAAGTTGATGTTGCGAAAGGGGTAAATATCCTTACGAAACAGAGATCGCAAACAATCGAAGATGTTGAGAAGTTGTTGTTGGTGTGGATCAACAAAAAACAGTTAGTGTTTTGGAGGCGATAATTTGTGAAAATGCAAGGCAGTTGCATGTGGATCTCGCAAAGAAAATGCCTAGAACGAGTGCTGCTGTTAGTGAATTTAAGGCCAGTAGAGGCTGGTTTGACAAATTCAAGAAGTAAACTGGCATACACAGTGTGGTAAGGCATGGTGAGACTGCAAGTTTGGACGAACGTGGGGCCGAAGAATTCACTGATGAATTCAAGGAGTATGTAGAGGCTGAAGGATTCCTCCCCCAACAAGTCTTCAGTTGTGATGAAAAAGGCCTTTTTTTTGGGAAGAAAATGCCAAAGAGGACCTACATCATGCAGGAGGAAAAGGCACAGCCAGGACACAAGCCTATGAAGGATAGGCTAACTCTTTTTTTCTGTGGTAACACTAGTGGGGATTTCAAAGTGAAGCCTTTACTGGTGTATCACTCTGAAAATCCCCGAGTGTTCAAGAAAAACAATGTCATCAAGACTAAATTGTGTGTGATGTGAAAAGCTAACAATAAGGCATGGGTCACAAGGCAAATTTTCATTGAGTGGGTCAATGAAGTGTTTGGCCCGAGTGTGAAGAAATACAGTGGAACCTCAAAAATCGAACTGCTCCCAACACAACCAATTATGTAAGTGTATTTTTGTAAGTGCTTTTATAAGTGCATTTTTGAGGGTCTGAAATGGACTAATCTAATTTACATTATTCCTGATGGGAATAAATTCATTCGGTAAAGGCACTCGAACAGCCTTCTGGACCGAAGAAAGTTCGATATTTGAGGTTCCACTGTACCTCCTAGAAAATCAATTGCCATTTAAGTGTCTCCTGGTAATAGACAATGCTCCTGCTCATCCTCCATGCTTGGAAGACCAATTGTTTGAGGAGTTTAGTTTCATCACAGTGAAGTTCTTGCCCCCTAATACCACTCCTCTCATCCAGCCCATGGACCAGCAGGTCATTTCAAACTTCAAAAAACTCTACACCAAAGCACTGTTTCCAAGGGGCTTTGAAGTGACCTCGGACACTGAATTGACCCTAAGAGAGTTCTGGAGGAATCACTTCAGTATCCTCAATTGCATAAGCCTTATAGATAAGGCTTGGCAGGAAGTGACTTCCAGGATGATGAACTCTGCTTGGAGAAAATTGTGGCCAGAATGAGTCCTCAAGAAGGATTTTGAAGGGTTTGAGGCTGACCCTGACGACCATATGCCTGTTGTGGAATCTATTGTGTCTTTGGGGAAGTCCATGGGGTTGGATGTGAGTGGCCAGGATGTGGAAGAGTTGGTGGATGACCACAGGGAAGAGCTAACCACTGAAGTGCTGCAAGACCTTCAACTGGAACAACAACAGACCGCAGCTGAGGAAATTGCTTCAGAGGAGGAGGAAGAGAGAGGGGAGAATGTGCCGCCTTCACTGATTAAGGACATGTGTGCAAAGTGGAATGAGTTGCAAAGTTTTGTGAAGAAATATCACCCTAACAAAGCTGTTGCAAGCCGTGTCTGCAACATGTTCAATGACAATGCCTCGTCCCATTTTAGGCAGATCTTAAAGAGACGCCAGAAACAGACCTCTCTGGACAGATTTTTTGTGCGACAGTGTTCCAGTGACTCTCAAGCTGGTCCTAGTGCCAGTAAAATCAAAGAAAGGAAGTAACCCCAGATAGGGCCTTGATACCTGAATTTCTTATGGACAGGGATTCCCCTTCCAAATAATAACCTCTTCTCGCCATCTTCCATACACCAACAAGAGTCTTCAGTAAAGGTAAAAGTGATGTTAAATATTCATTTATCCATTTCATTAGTCATTTATGTTTATTTCTCATTGTTTTCTGTATGCAGAACTATAGTTATTCTCTATACAGTGGACCCCCGAGTTTCGTCGGCATCGACTTTCGTGAAATCCGACTTTCGGCAAGTTTTTTCAGCAAAATTTAGCCTTGCGATTCGTGATTGGACTCGTGATTTGGTGACCATCCGGTACCCTTCCGCCCGTCACCGTGCACACAAAGCAGTCTCCCGCACCATTCACACTCAGTGTGTCATTGTTTACCAGCACGTGACCATCACCCTGTGGGTTCATACAATACATTTCATAATAATCCATTGTTTTTTGTGCTTTCAACTGCTAAATAAGTCACCATGGGCCCAAGGAAAGCTAGTGCAAGCCCTTTGGTAAAGAAAGTGAAGAACACAATCAAATTCAAGAAGGAAATCAAGAGAGGAATTTTGAAGGGTTTGGGGCTGACCCTAAGGAGCTTATGCCAGTTGTGGAATCTATTGTGGCATTGGGGAAGGCCCTGGGGTTGGAGGTGAGTGGCAAGGATGTGGAAGAGTTGGTGGAGGACCACAGGGAAGAGCTAACCACTGAAGAGCTGCAAGAGCTTCATCTGCAACAGCAAGAGATCACAGCTCAGGAAATTGCTGCAGAGGAGGAGGAAGAGAGATGGAGGAAGGTGCCTTCTTCAAAGATTAAGGACATCTCTGCAAAGTGGACTGAAGTGCAAACATTTATGGATGAACTTCACCCTAACAAAGCTGTTCCAGGCCGTATTGGTAACATGTGCAATGACATTGTTGTGTCCCACTTCAGACAAATCTTAAAGAAACGCCAGAAACAGAGCTCTCTGGACAGATATTTTGTGCGACAGGGGTCCAGTGACTCTCAAGTTGTTCTCAGTGTCTTCAAAAAACAAAGAAGGGAAGTAACCCCAGATAAGGACTTGGTACCTGAAGTCCTAATGGAAGGAGATTCTCCTTCCAAACAATAGTGTATACCTTTCTCCTATCCCCTCCCATCTTCCATCCACCCAGAAGTCTTCAGTAAAGGTAAGTGTAATGTTATTATTATTTTATATATGTATGTACTTGATTTCTCATTGTTTTCAGTGTGTAAATCTTTATTTAATTTGAAAAAAATTATTTTAGTTTAATATTCTTGGGTGTCTGGAACGGATTAATTTTATTTCGATTATTTCTTATGGGGAAAATGGTTTCGCCATTCGGCAGACTCTCTGGAACAGATTAATCACGAAACTCCGGGGGGGGGGGGGGGGTTCCACTGTACATGTAAAATGTATTTTTTGTTAATATTTTTGGGTGTCTGGAAAGGATAAATTGGATTTACATTATTTCTTATGGGAAATATTGCTTCAGTTTTCATACGATTCGGTTTTTGTCAGACTTTTTTGAACGGATTAACCACGAAAACCAAGGTTCCACTGTATCCATTACATAGACCAATGAATAGTGAAGAATTTAAATAATCTCTCACAAAGCTCAAACAGAAGACACTCAGCTCCATATTTGCCAAGATAATTTGATTATATTGTATCTCACAAATTGTTTTCCTAGTTTAAGCCTTAGGTAAATGTGCATAGTAATAACAACATAGAAATAATTTTTTTCCTAACATTGCAGACCACCTAAAGTGATATTGGAGTCGCACAGTGGCATTTCAGATAAAGAAGCAGATGACCTGATTCTTCGACTTGAGAGAAAAGCTCATGAATTTGCACAAAAGGGAGAGGTGGTTATGCTGAATCTTTGTTGTGATACCCAAGTGAGTTATCAGACATTCTATGCTGTCCTGCCTCATCATCATTACAGTCGCCACCATTACAGTGGACCCCCGGTATTCGATATTAATCCATTCCTGAGAGCTCATCGAATACCGATAATATCGAAAACCGAATCAATTTTCCTCATAAGAAATAATGAAAATCAAATTAATCCGTGCAAGACACCCAAAAGTATGAAAAAAAAAATTTTACTACATGAAATATTAAGTTTAATGCAATAGAATAATTACAATAACAATAAAATAATTGACACTTACCTTTAATGAAGATCTGGTGATGATTGATGGGATGGAAGGAGGGGAGAGGTGTTAGTGTTTAGAAGGGGAATCCCCTTCCATTAGGACTTGAGGTAGCAAGTCCTTTTCCAGGGTTACTTCCCTTCTTCTTTTAATGCCACTAGGACCAGCTTGAGAGTCACTGGACCTCTGTCGCACAACAGATCTGTCCATAGAGCTCTGTACCTCCCGTTCCTTTACGATTTGTCTAAAATGGGCCACAACATTGTCATTGTAATAGCTGTGTTAGGGTGATTTTCTTCCATAAAGGTTTGTACTTCAACCCACTGTGCACACATTTCCTTAATTTTTGAAGTAGGCACAATGTATTCCACAACTGGTATAGGCTTCTCAGGGTTAGCCCCAAACCCTTCAAAATCTTTCTTAATTTCCATACTAATTCTCACCCTTTTTACCACAGGGTTGGCACTAGAAGCTTTCTTGGGGCCCATTGTGACTTATTTTGCAGAAACAAGCACCAAACACAGTGATAATATGGATAATATGGAATGTACCAAATGTATCCTTAGATGCGCGCACACTAGCTGGCTTGTAAACACTGGCACACGAGGGGCAGTTCAGGCCACATGTGGACAGGTCTTGTACGAATCGTATCGAATACTGGGTTTTCAATCGAATACCGAGGAAAATTTTTTGCGATATAATGCATCGAATACCGGATTTATCAAATACCGATGACATCGAATACCGGGGGTCCACTGTACTATCATCTTCCTTCTCTCTTTATCAGACATCATCATTAATAATCCACAAAAATTATCATTGTAGATTTTCGTTATTGCAATTATTGGAAGTGCTAAACCAGTTTGAGTTATACAGTGCCTGGGTAATGGACAGTAATCAGGTTATATCTAAGACATGGGGGGCTCCAGTTCTATCGGTACAATGTCCCAGGCCTACAAAAAAAAAAAATAAGTATATACATGCAAATACATGTTTATTTAATTAAATCTTTATTTATAAAATGTATTACACAGTTGTATAATATACAGTAAACTGTCATTTAACACGAGTTTATTTGGCACAATTTAGGTATAGCACGATTGAAGAATTGCAGCACAATTTTATTTAGCACTCGTAAAATTAATTTAACACTGTTCAGTTTGTGGGAGGGGTTGTTGTGGATCAGCGGGGGAGACCTCCCGCCATCCCCTGCCATCCCCCGTCACTCCCAACACCACTATCCCAGCATTCGTACTTCATACACGTCCATTTAGTTCCTCTTTTCTGCTACAAGCTAGCTGTGTTTGTGAATTGTGTTTTGATCTTTTAATTGCCATATCCTGTAAAGATTACTAAAAAGAATAAGAAGAAGAAAATTGTCAAAGTGGGAAGTCTGAATGTGCGTGGATGTTGTGCAAATGATAAGAAAGAGATGATTGTGGATGTTATGAATGAGAAGAAACTGGATGTCCTGGCTTTAAGTGAAACAAAGCTGAAGGGGGTGGGAGAGTTTCAATGGAGAGGAATAAATGGGATTAGGTCAGGGGTTTCAAATAGAGTTAGAGCTAAAGAAGGAGTAGCAATAATGTTGAAGGATAAGCTATGGCAGGAAAAGAGGGACTACAAATGTATAAATTCAAGGATTATGTGGAGTAAAATAAAGATTGGATGTGAAAAGTGGGTTATAGTAAGCGTGTATGCACCTGGAGAAGAGAGAAGTGTAGAGGAGAGAGAGAGATTCTGGGAAATGTTGAGTGAATGCGTGGGGAGTTTTGAATCAAGTGTGAGAGTAATGGTGGTTGGGGATTTCAATGCTAAAGTGGGTAAAAATGTTATGGAGGGAGTAGTAGGTAATTTTGGGGTGCCAGGGGTAAATGTAAATAGGGAGCCTTTAATTGAGCTATGTGTAGAAAGAAATTTGGTAATAAGTAATACATATTTTATGAAAAAGAGGATAAATAAATATACAAGGTATGATGTAGCACGTAATGAAAGTAGTTTGTTAGATTATGTATTGGTGGATAAAAGGTTGATGGGTAGGCTCCAGGATGTACATGTTTATAGAGGGGCAACTGATATATCGGATCATTATTTAGTTGTAGCTACAGTTAGAGTAAGAGGTAGATGGGAAAAGAGGAAGGTGGCAACAACAAGTAAGAGGGAGGTGAAAGTGTATAAACTAAGGGAGGAGGAAGTTCGGGCGAGATATAAGCGACTATTGGCAGAAAGGTGGGCTAGTGCAAAGATGAGTAGTGGGGGGGTTGAAGAGGGTTGGAATAGTTTTAAAAATGCAGTATTAGAATGTGGGGCAGAAGTTTGTGGTTATAGGAGGGTGGGGGCAGGAGGAAAGAGGAGTGATTGGTGGACTGATGAAGTAAAGGGTGTGATAAGAGAGAAAAAGGTAGCTTACGAGAGGTTTTTACAAAGCAGAAGTGTTATAAGAAGAGCAGAGTATATGGAGAGTAAAAGAAAGGTGAAGAGAGTGGTGAGAGAGTGCAAAAGGAGAGCAGATGAAAGAGTGGGAGAGGCACTGTCAAGAAATTTTATTGAAAATAAGAAAAAATTTTGGAGTGAGTTAAACAAGTTAAGAAAGCCTAGGGAAAGTATGGATTTGTCAGTTAAAAACAGAGTAGGGGAGTTAGTAGATGGGGAGAGGGAGGTATTAGGTAGATGGCGAGAATATTTTGAGGAACTTTTAAATGTTAAGGAACAAAGGGAGGCGGTAATTTCATGCACTGGCCAGGGAGGTATACCATCTTTTAGGAGTGAAGAAGAGCAGAATGTAAGTGTGGTGGAGGTACGTGAGGCATTACGTAGAATGAAAGGGGGTAAAGCAGCTGGAACTGATGGGATCATGACAGAAATGTTAAAAGCAGGGGGGGATATAGTGTTGGAGTGGTTGGTACTTTTGTTTAATAAATGTATGAAAGAGGGGAAGGTACCTAGGGATTGGCGGAGAGCATGTATAGTCCCTTTATATAAAGGGAAAGGGGACAAAAGAGATTGTAAAAATTATAGAGGAATAAGTTTACTGAGTATACCAGGAAAAGTATACGGTAGGGTTATAATTGAAAGAATTAGAGGTAAGACAGAATGTAGAATTGCGGACGAGCAAGGAGGCTTTAGAGTGGGTAGGGGATGTGTAGATCAAGTGTTTACATTGAAGCATATATGTGAACAGTATTTAGATAAAGGTAGGGAAGTTTTTATTGCATTTATGGATTTAGAAAAGGCATATGATAGAGTGGATAGAGGAGCAATGTGGCAGATGTTGCAAGTATATGGAATAGGTGGTAAGTTACTAAATGCTGTAAAGAGCTTTTATGAGGATAGTGAGGCTCAGGTTAGGGTGTGTAGAAGAGAGGGAGAATACTTCCCGGTAAAAGTAGGTCTTAGACAGGGATGTGTAATGTCACCATGGTTGTTTAATATATTTATAGATGGGGTTGTAAAAGAAGTAAATGCTAGGGTGTTCGGGAGAGGGGTGGGATTAAATTATGGGGAATCAAATTCAAAATGGGAATTGACACAGTTACTTTTTGCTGATGATACTGTGCTTATGGGAGATTCTAAAGAAAAATTACAAAAGTTAGTGGATGAGTTTGAGAATGTGTGTAAAGGTAGAAAGTTGAAAGTGAACATAGAAAAGAGTAAGGTGATGAGGGTATCAAATGATTTAGATAAAGAAAAATTGGATATCAAATTGGGGAGGAGGAGTATGGAAGAAGTGAATGTTTTCAGATACTTGGGAGTTGACGTGTCGGCGTATGGATTTATGAAGGATGAGGTTAATCATAGAATTGATGAGGGAAAAAAGGTGAGTGGTGCATTGAGGTATATGTGGAGTCAAAAAACGTTATCTATGGAGGCAAAGAAGGGAATGTATGAAAGTATAGTAGTACCAACACTCTTATATGGATGTGAAGCTTGGGTGGTAAATGCAGCAGCGAGGAGACGGTTGGAGGCAGTGGAGATGTCCTGTCTAAGGGCAATGTGTGGTGTAAATATTATGCAGAAAATTCGGAGTGTGGAAATTAGGAGAAGGTGTGGAGTTAATAAAAGCATTAGTCAGAGGGCAGAAGAGGGGTTGTTGAGGTGGTTTGGTCATTTAGAGAGAATGGATCAAAGTAGAATGACATGGAAAGCATATAAATCTATAGGGGAAGGAAAGAGGGGTAGGGGTCGTCCTCGAAAGGGTTGGAAAGAGGGGGTAAAGGAGGTTTTGTGGGTGAGGGGCTTGGACTTCCAGCAAGCGTGCATGAGCGTGTTAGATAGGAGTGAATGGAGACGAATGATACTTGGGACCTGACAATCTGTTGGAGTGTGAGCAGGGTAATATTTAGTGAAGGGATTCAGGGAAACCGGTTATTTTCATATAGTCGGACTTGAGTCCTGGAAATGGGAAGTACAATGCCTGCACTTTAAAGGAGGGGTTTGGGATATTGGCAGTTTGGAGGGATATGTTGTGTATCTCTATACGTATATGCTTCTAAACTGTTGTATTTCTGAGCACCTCTGCAAAAGCAGTGATAATGTGTGAGTGTGGTGAAAGTGTTGAATGATGATGAAAGTATTTTCTTTTTGGGGATTTTCTTTCTTTTTTTTTGGGTCACCCTGCCTCGGTGGGAGACGGCCGACTTGTTGAAAAAAAAAAAAAAAAAAAATCTTGTATCTGCCAAGCAGTCATGACACCGGGTAGGCATACCAGTGTTGCTGAAAGTGGCAAGAAAAGGCATAAGCATTTAAGTCTTAGAATTAAAAATGAAAACAGAGATATTAGACAAGAGATAACCTGTTGCCGTAATGAAGCTCGCTTTGTGCACATAAAATGAGGTAAATGTGAGTTTGTGAGATTGACTGATTGACTTGACTTACTGAATGACTGAATGACTTTTTTTTTTTTTCAACAAGTCGGCCGTTTCCCACCGAGGCAGGGTGACCCAAAAAAAAAGAAAGAAAATCCCCAAAAAGAAAATACTTTCATCATCATTCAACACTTTCACCACACTCGCACATTATCACTGTTTTTGCAGAGGTGCTCAGAATACAACAGTCTAGAAGCATACACATATAAAGATACACAACATATCCCTCCAAACTGCCAGTATCCCAAACCCCTCCTTTAAAGTGCAGGCATTGTACTTCCCATTTCCAGGACTCAAGTCCGACTATATGAATGACTTACTGACTTGATAATGACTTACTGACTTGATTGAATCACTTACTAACTTGATTGAATGGCTTACTTACTTGACCGACTGGCTTACCGACTGACTTACTGACTTGACTGAATGACTTACCGACTCGACTAAATGTCTGAATGACTTACTGATTTGACTGACTGACTGACTGACTGACTTACTGATTTGACTGACTGACTTCACCAACTGACTGATTGACTTGACTGACTGAATGACTTACTGACTTGACTGAATAACTTACTGACTTGACTGATTGACTTACTGACTTGACTGACTGACTTGCTGAGTTAACTGACTGACTTACTGATTAAACTGACTGACTGACTAACTTGACTGACTGAATGACTTGCTGACTTGACTAACTGAATGACTTATTGACTTGACTAACTGAATGATTTACTGACTTACTGAATGACTTAAAGTTAGACTTTTTCACCGAAGAGGACCCTGAAACAGTGTCTAGAGCAGCTGATGCCTTACTGTCAGTTCTCTAATGTACTGCAGGGTAAAATAGAACAGAAATCCATTACGGAATTTATGCACACTCCAGTACAACCATCGACTTCAGTACCAGAACCTCTAGCATCCACCTAAGCCCAGTAGGGCCAAAGCATAACTCGCTACAATCATCCACAAACACCAGCACCCACAGTTTAAGGTAAGAAATATTATTATTTCCTGTTGCATTTGTAGTCTTATGCAGTAAAAACAACATAATACATCATGACAGTGAACTACAATTACATATTCACTTTTATTTTTGTAAGATGTGGAGGCCCAAGAAAACAAGTTGTTTGGCTTTTTTGGGGCTCCCAGGAATGTAACCCCATTTTTTCCCATAAGTTTTTTAGTTCACCTGTCATGGTTTTACCTAACATGGTGTTTTCAGGAACGTAACTACCATGTTAAATGACGGTCTACTGTAACTTAAGCAAAGAAGTGAATTCTGCAATGTTATTTAGCACCCATATTACAGGGATGCTTAAAACCCATTCTGAGATTCAGATGGGTCTTAGCCTATTAGGCACTGATGTTTGAAGTGTTTTATAAGTACAAAACCTGACATGCAGGACACCTACTAATACTGTATTAGTACGTATTAAATATAGATAGTATTATTTTTAACATGCCGGCTGTCTCCCACCGAGGCAAGGTGACCCAAAATTAAAAAATAAAACACTTACCATCATTTACTCTATCACTGTCTTTGCAGGTTTGTGCAGATATGACAGTTTAGGTGTCACTCTAAACTTCGGATATTACAAACCCGTCCTTTAAACTTCCCACCTCCAGGACTCAAGTCTGACTAACTGGTTTCCCTAAATCCCTTCACAAAATAGATAGACTTGAGTCCTGGAAATGGGAAGTACAGTACCTGCGCTTTAAAGGAGGGGTTTTGGACATTGGCAATTTGAAGGGACATCTAATCTGTCGTATCTGAGTGCCTCTGCAAAGACAGTGATTATGTATGAGTGATGGTAAAAGTTTTGAATGATGAAAGTTTTTTTCTTTCTTTTTGGGTCACCCTACCTAGGTGGGAAGCGGCCGATGTGCTAAAAAAAAAAAACAAAAAAAAAAAAAACAGGTAACTGAATAATATTATAAGATGATATAAAGAGTTGAAAAATCAAGAATTAATAATAAATAACAACAGTATTACAGTATAGTATGGTATAATATTTAGCTATAGATCTTGGGGTAGGGGTACCCTTGTGATTTTGAAAATGTCCATGACTTATAAAAGACTTAAATCTGACCCTGAATATAACTCATTTTCCCTTCAGTGGGGTACTGTGATACTAAAGACTCTTGATCCAAAGAGTAGGAGCTAACCTCCCTCTCTTCAGGCCAAACCTAATTTCCTCCCATTCCTCACATACTGTATAACTTATGAATTTGATGCTTCTCCATGAATACAATAAATAATGTGCCACATTTGCTTTACTTACCATATTTGCTTGCCTCTCAGTCATACTTTACTCAAACTTTTGCATTCTTCATCCACTCCACATCCTTTCATAACATTGTCAGTCCTTTCTACATTTCTCCTTATATTTGAAAATGTATACTGTGTTTTTGTGAATGAACCATTGTCAGAAACACTGAGAAAAACTGCAGGATAGCTTACTCTTATTCTTGCTTTCATTGGAATAAAGCAGTTAATTTTGTATCTTCAGTTTTTACTCTTTCTTTTTGAAAATTTTTAATTCCATTTCTAGAAGAATATTTTTTTTTCTTACAGGACTTCCTTAGTGAACATGCTAGACCTTATACAGACTCTATCTATGATGAGATGGTCGCTGAGCAGGAGTCTCGTAGAAAAGCAGATGAAGAAGCAAGAAAAGAAGTACAAAGGCAGCAAGAGATACAGGAAGAAAACAATCGTATTATCATGAAAGAGGAAATGGCTAGGTAGTTTACACAGTTTTAATGTACAGTATTGTTTAGTGGAAGGGTTGAAATTAATAGATTATCTGAGATATGTGCACTTCATTCCTTTTAAGAGTTGCACTAGAAAATCTTCCATTCTCCCTTGTATAAACAGGGCTCCTTTGTTTATCTCTTTTCATATATGGTATGCAAAATGAAGAACCTCTTGGATAGACATATGAAATGTAGGATTAAAGTAAAGGTTGGATGCGAGAAGTGGGTCATAATAAGCGTGTATGCACCTGGAGAAGAGAGGAATGCAGAGGAGAGAGAGAGATTTTGGGAGATGTTAAGTGAATGTATAGGAGCCTTTGAACCAAGTGAGAGAGTAATTGTGGTAGGGGACTTGAATGCTAAAGTAGGAGAAACTTTTAGAGAGGGTGTGGTAGGTAAGTTTGGGGTGCCAGGTGTAAATGATAATGGGAGCCCTTTGATTGAACTTTGTATAGAAAGGGGTTTAGTTATAGGTAATACATATTTTAAGAAAAAGAGGATAAATAAGTATACACGATATGATGTAGGGCGAAATGACAGTAGTTTGTTGGATTATGTATTGGTAGATAAAAGACTGTTGAGTAGACTTCAGGATGTACATGTTTATAGAGGGGCCACAGATATATCAGATCACTTTCTAGTTGTAGCTACACTGAGAGTAAAAGGTAGATGGGATACAAGGAGAATAGAAGCATCAGGGAAGAGAGAGGTGAAGGTTTATAAACTAAAAGAGGAGGCAGTTAGGGTAAGATATAAACAGCTATTGGAGGATAGATGGGCTAATGAGAGCATAGGCAATGGGGTTGAAGAGGTATGGGGTAGGTTTAAAAATGTAGTGTTAGAGTGTTCAGCAGAAGTTTGTGGTTACAGGAAAGTGGGTGCAGGAGGGAAGAGGAGCGATTGGTGGAATGATGATGTGAAGAGAGTAGTAAGGGAGAAAAAGTTAGCGTATGAGAAGTTTTTACAAAGTAGAAGTGATGCAAGGAGGGAGGAGTATATGGAGAAAAAGAGAGAAGTTAAGAGAGTGGTGAAGCAATGTAAAAAGAGAGCAAATGAGAGAGTGGGTGAGATGTTATCAACAAATTTTGTTGAAAATAAGAAAAAGTTTTGGAGTGAGATTAACAAGTTAAGAAAGCCTAGAGAACAAATGGATTTGTCAGTTAAAAATAGGAGAGGAGAGTTATTAAATGGAGAGTTAGAGGTATTGGGAAGATGGAAGGAATATTTTGAGGAATTGTTAAATGTTGATGAAGATAGGGAAGCTGTGATTTCGTGTATAGGGCAAGGAGGAATAACATCTTGTAGGAGTGAGGAAGAGCCAGTTGTGAGTGTGGGGGAAGTTCGTGAGGCAGTAGGTAAAATGAAAGGGGGTAAGGCAGCCGGGATTGATGGGATAAAGATAGAAATGTTAAAAGCAGGTGGGGATATAGTTTTGGAGTGGTTGGTGCAATTATTTAATAAATGTATGGAAGAGGGTAAGGTACCTAGGGATTGGCAGAGAGCATGCATAGTTCCTTTGTATAAAGGCAAAGGGGATAAAAGAGAGTGCAAAAATTATAGGGGGATAAGTCTGTTGAGTGTACCTGGTAAAGTGTATGGTAGAGTTATAATTGAAAGAATTAAGAGTAAGACGGAGAATAGGATAGCAGATGAACAAGGAGGCTTTAGGAAAGGTAGGGGGTGTGTGGACCAGGTGTTTACAGTGAAACATATAAGTGAACAGTATTTAGATAAGGCTAAAGAGGTCTTTGTGGCATTTATGGATTTGGAAAAGGCGTATGACAGGGTGGATAGGAGGGCAATGTGGCAGATGTTGCAAGTGTATGGTGTAGGAGGTAGGTTACTGAAAGCAGTGAAGAGTTTTTACGAGGATAGTGAGGCTCAAGTTAGAGTATGTAGGAAAGAGGGAAATTTTTTCCCAGTAAAAGTAGGCCTTAGACAAGGATGTGTGATGTCACCGTGGTTGTTTAATATATTTATAGATGGGGTTGTAAGAGAAGTAAATGCGAGGGTCTTGGCAAGAGGCGTGGAGTTAAAAGATAAAGAATCACACACAAAGTGGGAGTTGTCACAGCTGCTCTTTGCTGATGACACTGTGCTCTTGGGAGATTCTGAAGAGAAGTTGCAGAGATTGGTGGATGAATTTGGTAGGGTGTGCAAAAGAAGAAAATTAAAGGTGAATACAGGAAAGAGTAAGGTTATGAGGATAACAAAAAGATTAGGTGATGAAAGATTGAATATCAGATTGGAGGGAGAGAGTATGGAGGAGGTGAACGTATTCAGATATTTGGGAGTGGACGTGTCAGCGGATGGGTCTATGAAAGATGAGGTGAATCATAGAATTGATGAGGGAAAAAGAGTGAGTGGTGCACTTAGGAGTCTGTGGAGACAAAGAACTTTGTCCTTGGAGGCAAAGAGGGGAATGTATGAGAGTATAGTTTTACCAACGCTCTTATATGGGTGTGAAGCATGGGTGATGAATGTTGCAGCGAGGAGAAGGCTGGAGGCAGTGGAGATGTCATGTCTGAGGGCAATGTGTGGTGTGAATATAATGCAGAGAATTCGTAGTTTGGAAGTTAGGAGGAGGTGCGGGATTACCAAAACTGTTGTCCAGAGGGCTGAGGAAGGGTTGTTGAGGTGGTTCGGACATGTAGAGAGAATGGAGCGAAACAGAATGACTTCAAGAGTGTATGAGTCTGTAGTGGAAGGAAGGCGGGGTAGGGGTCGGCCTAGGAAGGGTTGGAGGGAGGGGGTAAAGGAGGTTTTGTGTGCGAGGGGCTTGGACTTCCAGCAGGCATGCGTGAGCGTGTTTGATAGGAGTGAATGGAGACAAATGGTTTTTAATACTTGACGTGCTGTTGGAGTGTGAGCAAAGTAACATTTATGAAGGGATTCAGGGAAACCGGCAGGCCGGACTTGAGTCCTGGAGATGGGAAGTACAGTGCCTGCACTCTGAAGGAGGGGTGTTAATGTTGCAGTTTAAAAACTGTAGTGTAAAGCACCCTTCTGGCAAGACAGTGATGGAGTGAATGATGGTGAAAGTCTTTCTTTTTCGGGCCACCCTGCCTTGGTGGGAATCGGCCGGTGTGATAATAAAAAAAAAAAAAAAATAATGAAATGTAGGAGAGAGAGAGAGATCTGTGCATTTCACCCTCAGTCAAAGACTTTTCAGCAGGTGACCGAGGCTGAAATACAATGTATATCAACTGATTTCTCGTAACTGTTTTGTATTTCTGTCCAAGTGTTTTCTCACTTTGCAGCATTGTTCATAACACTGGTCTAAACATTTAATCTGTATTATCATAACAATTTACTGCTGTTCTGTTGTATCATGTACTCCTCTACCTTCACTTTATCATCATGTAATACAACCCCATAATGAAATTTTCTTAAGGTGTCTCAACCTTTTCACTGACCAGACCTCTGGAATTACACAGTTGCAAAGCTAACTGTCTTGGTGCAGTTTATCAAAATTCTTAGCTATTTCACCAGTATGCCTTTCATTCTATTGAGTGAGCACAAGAAATGCTCATTCAATTATCAAATCTGCCTATAAAATGCAGAGAAGTCTGTAATTTGGCCAATTTTACACAAAAATTAAAAAAATTCCAATTTAGAAACAGAGTCCAAAAAAACACTGTAGACATTCCCAGCACTAAAACAATATTTCCTTCATTCATTAATCACATTCCCAGACCTCTCTTATACTACAATTGCCTTCCATTTTGAATTCATTATCACACAAAAAATAGTAGATTTACCTTATTTCTCATAAAATAAAATATAACTAGGAATGATTGGTCAAGGTATACAGCATCCCAATAATTAAATCAGACCTATTAAAAACCCATAAAACAGACCAGAGGTGTAGGGAGGCCTTACTCGTCCTCAGGAATATAAGCAAAAATCAAATATTACTGCTACTTTGAGACTGATTTGAACCTACTTCCAGCCCTGGAACAAATAAAAATCACCTCTATTTCAATAGTATGTCTTCCATTGTATCAATTGATGGCAAGAAACGGTTAATAAAACCATGGAACCATCCTAGAAAACACCTCAAGGTTGCTATTTTAAACCAAACACAAGGTCAGTGTTTTGCTTTTCCCATCATGCACCATTATTTTTTTTTTTAGACTGTGCTCACTCACTGAATAAACCCATTCTCTTATATCTAGGCCAAAATTTACTGAGTAAGCTGAGTTCACGATATAGATCTGTGTAACGAACCCTGGCGTCACTGATGGACGGTGAAAAAGTTAAAATGCCATTGTGTGAATTCCACCCACTTTTTTTTTTTTTAAATTATTGCTCACTTCATGCCATACTAACATGACAAAAATATTCCATACTTTACTTACTTCAAAACTGAACTTCAAGATTTAGAGAGACCAGCACTACTGCTGGCTTTTAAGTACAGTGGACCCCCGGTTAACGATTTTAATCCGTGCAAGAGGGCTCATCGTTATGCGAAATAATCGTTATGCGAATGAAATTTCCCCATAAGAAATAATGGAAATAAAATTAATCCGTGCAAGACGCCCAAAAGTATGAAAAAAATTTTTTTTTTACCACATGAAATGTTAATTTTAATACACACAAACTGAAAAAGGCATGCACAATTACATGACACTTACTTTTATTGAAGATCTGGTGATGATTGATGGGATGGGAGGAGGGGAGAGCATTATCTTCTTACTGTTTAGAAGGGGAATCCCCTTCCATTAGGACTTGAGGTAGCAAGTCCTTTTCTGGGGTTACTTCCCTTCTTCTTTTAATGCCACTAGGACCAGCTTGAGAGTCACTGGACCTCTGTCGCACAACAAATCTGTCCATAGAGCTCTGTACCTCCCGTTCCTTCAAGACTTTCCTAAAATGGGCCATAACATTGTCATTGAAATAGTCACCAGCACGGCTTGCAACAGCTGTGTCAGGGTGATTTTCATCTATAAAGGTTTGCAGTTCAACCCACTGTGCACACATTTCCTTAATCTTTGAAGTAGGCACAATGGATTCCACAACTGGCATAGGCTTCTCAGGGTTAGCCCCAAACCCTTCAAAATCTTTCTTAATTTCCATACTAATTCTCACCCTTTTTACCACAGGGTTGGCACTAGAAGCTTTCTTGGGGCCCATGGTCACTTATTTTCCAGAAACAGCACCGAAAACACTGTAATAATACGAAATATTCCGAGTGTATGCTTGGATGTTACCGCGGAGGCTGGCTGGTAAACAATGGGACGGCCGGCACATGTGAGGGCACATTGGACGCGTCTCGGACGAAAATCGGTAAGCGGGTTTTTAATCGGTATGCGCGGCAAAAATTTTGCGATAAAAGTAATCGTTATGCGGAAAAATCGCTATGTGATGCCATCGTTATGCGGGGGTCCACTGTATAATTAAAATGGCTGACAAAGACTAAACTTATTTTATTCAGTGTTTTTATAGGTGTAGAATAATGATCTTCAGTCAACATCTCTTTGTAATGCACTATATTACAGTGTATTACAAAGAGATGTATAGTATACATCTTTTTGTAATACACTGTATTACAAAGAGATGTACGTATACTATAAGTGAAATACACACGAATAGTAGTAACACTTGTATATTACAGTAGAGCACTCTGTAATACTCGATACAGTTCAACCCTTAAATTTACAAGTTTTCTAATTTGTGAGACTCAGTTACAGTGTTTTTAATGAAAGACCTCCAGTGAATAGCCACAATTGTTTGCAAGCTTTTTTCCCTATGCCCTTTCTTTGTGGCTTGGAGTGTGACCCCTAAATTGAAAACTAATCATAGGATTTTGTTGAAAATGTACTCAGTATCTTTCCCATATCCGGATTTTTGTATTTCTAGTTGTTATTTCTTATTTACTGTCAATTTTGACTAGAGTGATATATATATAAATATGGCCTCTGAAACATAGAATAAACATAAAATTTATAAGGATAAAATTTGGGGGTTCATTTGTATGAAAATATGTTTGTGTAGATTTTATATTTTGGCTCAGGTTCTAGTATATGCTAAACTTTGCTCCCACAATAACCTCCAGAGATCAGAATGATCACAGGTTCATGCTTGGAACATGTGAATATAAATGTATGAATACCATGAGGGGAATTTGCTCTATAGTATGAGAAAAAGACTTGCCTAGGCTAAGTTTCAGTATGTTGAATTATACACGGTTGGGTAAGGCTGTAGTTCTTTGAGTATGTCTCTGTACAAATATTGTATTTTTAATGTGATCAGGGTAAGGGAGGAATTAAAGGCAGAAGAAAAGCTGAGGCGAGAGCAAAAATTTCGACCATCTTTTTTGACGGATGACAGGTCACAAGGATTTGATATGTCGGATTCTCCAAGTCATAGGTGGTAAGTGTTGTTTCTGTTGAAAATGTACAAAAACTCTTAGACAGTGTAATTTGTCTTCAGAATCTCACAGGAGAGCTGTCATCAGCAAAGAGTAACTGTGGCAACTTGCTTTTTGTATCAGAGCCAACATCTTTTTAATACTAAACATCTCTCTAACACCAGCATTCACTTCTTTTTACAATCCCATCTATAAATATATTAAACAATCATCATGGTGACATCAGACATCCTTATCAAAGTCTTACTTTCACCAGGAAATAGTCTCCCTTCCTCCTACATACCTTAACCTGAGCCAAACTATTCACCTAAATTTTTTTTACTGCTTGTATTAACCTAAAACCTGTTCCATACATTTGCATCATCTGCCACTTGGCTTCCCTACCAACCCTTTGATATGCCTTTTTCAAAAGCCAAAATGCCCAAAATCTTTATCCTTTCAATAATTGCCCTGATTTATGATGTCCTCAACCTATTAAAAACCCGATTATGATGCTTGGGGAAAAATTTGACCCATATGGAAACACTGATTTACATCATTGGGCCCGATGCGCCTTCCCTTGGGGACCCTACTGGTAGGTGACATTTTACCATTGGTTATCCACCCAGATAACCCAAGAAAGTCAGTTGCTTGAGGACTGTCTAACTTATTTCCATTGGGGTCCTTTCTTGTCCCCGGGAGCGTCCCCCCATTTTACTAACACCGGTGAACAGGAAAATGCCTGAACTAGTGCTCTTTTGGTGAATTTAAGGCCAAAAAGGTTGGTTTGAGAGATTTAAGAAGAGGACATACCCCTTGATAAGGCCAAACAGGACCCATTACTCAGGGGGAAAAAGGACCCCGGACAAAAACAGTGTCTCATCACTCATACATCTTCACAAAGGTTACAATCTTCATTTTAGATTAGTACATGCAAATATATATTGTGTTTTCCTTTTTTTTTATTTTAAAAAAAATGTATATTTCATGGGAAAATTTTTTTTTTTTCATTTTTGTATTTTGGGAAGGTTTAATTTGATTTATTTTTTTTAGGGGAAAATTAACTGACTTACTTAATTTTTTTAAGGATGCCTCAGAACAGAGTAAATTGTGGGGGGGTCCACTGTACGGGAAACCTGGTCGGGGACTAATAAAAAAAGAGGTGTTTTTTAATGAAACTTTTTGTAAAAAAATCCCAAATGCAACAGGATGGTCCATTTTTGAACACCTTCCAGACACAAGCATACTGATGACAGAAAAAATCTCAGGAGATTTTGTGTTTTGGAAAAAAATTTTCCCAGACACAACACACACACACACTTTCTTCTCTTCTCTCTCTCTCTCTCTCTCTCTACTCTCTCACCCCCCCCTCACTTCTTTTCCTTCCCTCTCTCTCTCTCTCTCTCTCTCTCTCTCTACCATTTCCCGACTTTCACTTCACCCCAACTTTCCCCCTCCCCTCCCTCCCCTCCTTTCTCTCTTTTTTTTTTTCCCCCTTTTTTACGTTAAAGGCCCCCAGCTTTATTGACAAGCTATTTATAGGTTAAGGATTCCAACTTTATTGGCAAGCAAGAGTGTTACCACATCAGCGGGGATTTAAACATTTTTTTGTTAAAATAAAGTGGGGAAAGGGATGAAGCGGGCCGGGCGCATTTTCATTTGATCAACTGACTTTTTCTCGTTGAATCATTAGTTGACAATGTTTTCCCATGAAAATCCGGGGATGTAATTGATGGTGATATTCTGGAGAAGGGTACAGCCAGAGTGAAGTTGCTGCCTGCCGGGGCATTTTTGTTTCATGTGCCCTCAATGATCCAAGTGGGGTATTTGACAAAGGGTTGAAATAAAGAAAGGGCCACCAACCTCCTATGTTGAAGGCTCTGTTGAAAAAAAATCTATCCGGGATGGGTCCGGGGGAGAGATGAGTGTTTTGTTTCCCTTCCTGTCAAAAAATGAGATGAGAGGGGGAAGGAAACCAAAAAAGTGGAGATACTCAAGGGGGAGCGCATTTTGTTCTGCGGGATCTTGAAAACCTAGTAAAGCAGATGAGAAAAGGGGCTGTAAGCTCTGGCTGCCTTGTTTGGAAAAGATTTACAACATGGTTCTTCATGGTTAGGGAGTAAAACCCCCGATATCAACCCTTCCCCGGGTCCCAAACCCCTATTCATCCTACTGCTGCACCGTTTTTACCATCATGGTGCCGAGACCCATCATCGCTTCCCTTTCTCAAAAATGATTGCATCTTTTTCCCCCGCCGATATAGCTTCATGGGATTGATGAGTAGAGCAGCTGATTTCTTTTTGGGATAAGGGGGAATGTGGGAATCGCTGCATATGCATGTGATTCGGGGATGAGATGAAGAAGGTCGTTGGAAAATTTTCCCAAAACAAGGGACCCACCCCTTTTGGGAACACTTGCCCCATGAGCTGGTGATTCCGCTCATGAGATCACATGAAGGTAATCACTGAGGAGAAAGCGAGAGCCTGCACCCCAGTGCGAATTTTTGCTAAGGGGCCCCTGGTGCCACACCCAGTCGAAGCGCCAGAATGTCCAGGCACCAAAAGCTGACTTTGGGATTCATCCATGACTGGGGCCACTTAGGGGAGGGGTTTTAAAACAGATCAGCAGCGGGAAACCTTCCTAGCCTTTTTTAATCACAAAGAGGAGTGGTAGTAAAAAACCTGTATTTGTCCACTCTCCCCCCACTCTCTCCCCCTCCCCCCTCCCCACCTCCACCTCTCACCTCCCACCCCACCTCCCCCCTCCACCCCCCCCACCCCCCCACCCTCCCCCCTCACTCCACCTCACCTCTCCCCCCTCCTCCTCCACCCCCCCACCCCCCACCTCCCCACCTCCCCTCACCTCCCCCCCACCACCCCCCCCCACCCACCTCCCCACCCACTCCCCCCCCCCCCCCACCTCCCCCCACCCTCCCCCCCTCCCACCCCCCCCCCCCCTCCCCCCTTCTCCTCCCTTGTCTGTCTTTTCTCTCTTTTCTTCTTTTTTCTCTCACTCTTTTCACTCTCACTCCCCCCCCTCTCTCTCTCCCTCTCTCTCCCTCCCTCTCTCACCCCCATTTTCCCTCTCTCCTCCTCCTCTCTCCTCTCCTTCTCCCCCCTCCTCTCCCCTCTCTCCTCCCCCCCCCTCTCACCTCCCTCTCTCTCTCCTCTCTCTCCTCCTTGTAATGGGCAAAATTTGATACAGCAGATTTGGGTCCATTGTCCAGTAGGGTGAGCCACCAGATGCTAAATTACCAAATGGACAAAAATCTGATGCATTGGATTAGTCCATTATGTTTGACGATTTTTTGTCTATTACATCCAAAATTCATTACAGGGAGCCTTATTGGGGTTTTTTACTGACTCCCTTAATGTTTAACATAAAGATTTTAACATCCTATACCTCCCCTGTCCCCCCTGCTTTTCCAACCTATTTTGTCTTCCATGTCCCTTTACTAATTCATTCAATAATTTATTTGGGAATTCAATGCTTTCCCCCTTTAAAATTCATTCTCCCTTGCCCCCTATTCCATTAAACAAAGGAATGTTTATGTCTCTGCCAGTCCTTATACTTTCCTTCTTTCATGCATAAAAGAACAAATACACCAATCACTCTAACACTTAGCCCCCACCTGTATGTATATGATAATTACAAACTTTTTTCCCATGTTGGGGAACCAGTTACAAAAATTGTTTTTCAATCCCTCCAATAATAAATTGTATTTTGAGGTAGATTGAGATAACCCACAGGGCCTGAAACTACCATGGTATTGTTCCTGTTGGAAGTATAAGAAATCATTGCACTATGTTTTTAAATTTTTTAAATCTCCACATTTCCCTGTTTTGAGTGCTGTGCTTTTTTACCTTTGCAGTTGTTTTGGGGAAAAATTTTCATCTGTGATCTTTTCAAGGGTTACCAGATTATTGTTTTGGGATCCCATCACTGTGTTTCTTTATATATACATCATTTTTGGGTGTGATGTCTTTTTATTGCCTTTCATATAATAATTTGGGGTTTGGGGAGTTTGGGGGGGAGAAAGGGGGTCCTGTTTATAGGCTCTAAGGTTCAAACCCCAAAAAAGGAAAATCAAGGGGTGGCAAAGGGGTTTTTTAAAAAATTTATTAAAATGTTTATGTTTTATAATAAATTAAGGCCAGTACATAGGTAAAAAACAGAAAAAAAAGAGTTAAATAAAAGTATTTAAATATTTCCCTTTAAAATACAGCACCTGTCACCCTTTCCCTGTTTTAGAAAAAAAGGGGAAAGGGGGCACCACTAATGAACAGTGGGCCCATTACCCAAAAAAGGGAAACCAAAAAATGGGTGTGAAATGGGGCCCCCCTGTATCACCTTAAGGATTCTTTGGTTTAGGGGATTTGTAGGGGTGATGAGAAATTAGGTATTTTCCCGGTTAGAGGGGTATTGGAAATGAAGGGGTTTAAAGGAAAAGGGGGTTTGGGCAGGGGGGCAAGGGGGGAGGAGGTTTGGGGTGAAGGAGATTAAAACTTTTACTTTAAAATATCCAGTCTTTTACAGACAGAAAGTAAATGAGGGGATCAACTTTAATAATTGTCCAGCTTTTAACTTAACATTATTACAATATAAAAGATTTTACTATATTTGTAAGGTAATTTTGGTGAGGGGGAACTTAGGCCACTGATCCTTTTTGGGGGAAACAGTTTGACCATTGACTTTGTCTAGGGAAAATTTAAAAAAAAAAGGATATTAAGTCAGTTTCAATGAAAATTTAATTTGTTAACCTGCAATACTTGGGGGATGACCCAAAAACCAATATATTTTTTTTTTTCAAAAATAAATTGTAGATCTTTAAAATTTTGGTTTGATCTTAAAGACCAACCCGAAAGTATAGATCCAGTGGTAAATGACAATCATTGTGATTAAAAAAACAGTACCTTACCTAAAAAACAAAAGACTTTTAATATTCCACATCATAAACCAAAAGTTATCTGCAAGAGATATTTCTTTTTCCCGTGCAAAAAACTAATATTCTAGGGGTGCCAGGAGGAATTTGGGTTTAACTGAGGGAATGAACCACCAGAGAGAGGAAAGGGAATTATTTCCGACAGAGGACCCATATTTCCTGAGGTCGGCAGAGAAGTAAGTTTGGGGAGCTAAAGATTTTGGTATTTACCTGCAAAAATAAAACACCCCCCAAAAACCAGATTCCAAAAAAAAATATTATAATATTAAAAAAAGAAGGACTTTAAAACCATAAACATATATATATTAAAATTAAAGAAATCCAGTATATGAAAAATTTTTTTTTCTATTTTCCCCCCCCAAAGAGGTTGACCAAAAGAAAAAAAATCCCCCAAAAAAAAAAACTTTTAAAACATTCAACACTTTCACCCACTCATACATAATGACGTTTTTATGGAGGGGCCAGATACAACAGTTTAGAAAAATAAAAATATATAAATATCCTCCAAAACAAATCCCAAACCCCCCCTTTTGGGGGAAGGCATTGTATTTATTTCCAATACCAAGTCCTGCATATAAAAAACCGGTTTTTGAATCCCCCCACTAAATATTACCCCGCTACACTCCAAAAGCCTCCCGGTCCCAAAACCATTGCCCATTCACTTTATTAACACCCAAAAGGACGCTTCAAAACCGCTCCGCCCCAAAAAACCTCCTTTACCTTCCTTCCCCAACCTTTTTTTGAGGGCAACCCCTACCCCCCCCCCTTCCCGATTTATACACTTCCCTGTCATTTTACTTTTGATCCATTTTTCTAAATGACCAAACCACCCAACAACCCCTTTCAGCCCTTTTTCTAATACATTTATTAACTACACCTTTTCCCATTTTTACTTCAATTCTGCAAATATTTACACCCCCACATTGCCCCCAGACAGGATATCTCCACTGCCTAAAACCGCCCCCCCAGCATTTACAGCCGTTTTCACTTAAAAAGAGTGTTTACCACTATCTTTCCCCTTCTTTTCCTCCAGATAAAGTTTTTGTCTCACATACACCCAATGCACCACTCACCTTTTTTCCTCATCACCCCATGGTTAACTTACCCTTTATAAAAACCCCTCTGCTGACACATCAACTCCCAAATATCTAAAACATTTACTTCTTCCATACTTTTCTCCAATTGATATTCCATTTGATACCTCATCACCTTATTCTTTTCTATGTTCACTATCAAATTTTTTATTTTTAAATTCCCCAAATCTTTATAACCCCTTTTAGCTTTTTAGAATTCCCCTGAGGGGTTACTGCAAAAAATAATGGCAACCCATTTTTATTTTGATTCCAGTCATTTTAAACCCACCCCCCTTTTCCCCCCCCACCCTAGATTTACTTTTTCAACCCCACATAAAATATTAAACAAATAATGGTGGCATTAACCATCCTTCAAAACCCACTTTACTAAGTAGCCCCCCTCTTTTTACACACCCTATTGAGTCTCACTATCTTCAAAAAATTTCCACATTTAGAACTCCACTATTCCACATACTTAACATCTGCAACATTGTCCCCATCCTCTATCATATGCCTTTTTTAAATCCATAAATGCAATGAAAACTTCCCCACCTTTATCAAAATGCTCACATATATGCTTCCAATATGTGCATCCTGAAGGCTACCCATCAACCTTTTATCCACCAGTACATAATCTGACAAACTACTTTCATTACATGCTATATCATACCTTGTATACTTATCCTCTTTTTCATAAAATATATATTACTTATTACCAAACCTCTTTCTACACATAGCTCAATTAAAGGCTCCCCATTTTCATTTACCCCTGACACCCCAAATTTACCTACTACTCACTCCACAACATTTTTACCCACTTTAGCATTGAAATCCCCAACTACAAGTATTCTCACACTTGGTTCAAAACTCCCCACACACTGTAGCTACTTAGTGAAGAAGTCCGCTAAGTGAAACCTTGTAACTGGAATAAACTCAAATAAAAAATGTCGGGCATAACCCGTAACAGTAATCCATATAACAAAGAGTGTAGAAAATAATCAGATGCAGGTATCCAGAAGTTACCCTCCAAGATTATTTTCTTGACTCCTAAGTGGTTTGCATAAACCTATCCTCTTCCATCTAATACACCTCATTTACTGGCTAACCGCTAACTTTAACACACAAGTGGATATCTTTTCCTTATGCCTCAATGCAAAGCCCTTTTTATGGCCTAGGCATGCACAATGAAACTTGGTACTCTTCATCTGGCTTCCTCAGGTCTACTACACACACACTTGGAGCATCATTAATATTCATCCTATGTGGGTCACACCTTTCATTTTCCTAGATATGTAGAAAAGTTGTGTTCATAAACAGTCAGTTAGGTCATATATATTATGGTGTTGGGCAGCTCATAGCTTCTCTTTCTATCTGGACACTTTATGCCCTTAAGACTGACTTTTATAAGTAACTTGTAAGTAATAGTCAGTATCACAAAGGAGGCTAGGATGTTATGGGTTTAATGGTGTTATTGGGGATGGAGTAGGGAGTTAGTGAGTAGTGGGGATTGGAGGGGGACCTGGGGTGTTTGGAATGTGGTTTTGAGGTGTGGTGAGGTAAGGGGGAGGTGTGGTAGGGGCTGTGTTAACAGCTGTGGTATAGATTTGTGATGGAGTTTGAGCTTGTTGAGTGGTATGATGGGGGATGTTATATAGTGGTTTTGGGAAGAGAAGCAATGAATCTATGTTTCAGAATTGAAGGTGGACCTTAGTGAGATGATTAGAGGGGATGCACAGTAATGTTGAGGTGATGTGAGTGTATATCTGCAACTAACTGGGATGTATCATAAGAGGTGAAGTGAATATGTATTTGAGGGGGGTTGTCTTCCTACAGGATTGGTTTGCATTTGTGGTTGTTTGAAATATTGCTGCTTTTGACTCATTTGACTAAAAATATTTTATAAAGAATATACCAGTAACTGTGGCATTATATTTTTCAAGTAATAAATGTACTACAAAGTCTTGTTAACTTTATATACCTTGAAAAATGCTATTGTTCATTACAGTAACTTATAACATCTAACCTATGAAGTAATTCTCTGTGATTAATATTGGTTTTATTAATTTTGCATTTTTAGAAACTTGTTGATGTTCAATAAAGACTACACTCATTAATTAAAATTTTTATTTTCAGGGTGAAAAGTCGATCATTATCTGAATGTAGCAGTGATCATAGATCAATAGAACTTTCTGGGAATACTGAAGTACACTTTTCCCAAGCTGGAAAGCAAGAACATGCTGTGGTGCTTGAAAGGTTTATAGGGGAGCGTAAAATTCAAGGTTGCCATGTACTAGAAGCACGAGATAAAGTGTCTATGGATAGGAGTATCGTCTACCAGTGGAATATTAGACCAAAACGAACTGGAAGAAAAGGAAATCACATGAAAGTTGGACAAGAAAATCAGATTGAAGAATTGCTTGGAAAATTTTCTGCCTTGGAGAAAGAAATGAGTTCGTTATTACGTCTCTCTCATAGGAATTTAGTCCATTACTTGGGAATGCGAGTCATTAATCGTCTGAATGAAGGTATTTCTGTGTATGTTTTACAAGAGTATGTGCAGGGCCTGCCTGTCAAGTACTACTTGGATCTCAACATACCCATACATCTACCTCTCATCAAACACATCACAGAAGGAACACTTGAGGCCCTAAATTATTTGCATCAAAACAATGTTGTACATAGAGACCTCAGGGACTCCTGTATATTTTTGGATGCTCACTCTCATCAGGTTAAGGTAGCAGATTATGGAGTGGAGAGAAGGATAGTTGAAGTTGTGGTAGAATTCATTGATGTGGAATTTCCACCAGTCTATCCGCTATCCCCGGGACGAGGCGGCAAGAAGAATGATGTGTATCGCCTTGGTCTTATTGTCCTCTCACTTTTCCTTGGCCAACGAGTTCAGCAGGTATGATGGATTTCTTTTATTATGTGATTAATACTTTAATAGCTTTTAATTTTGTATAACCCTTTTCTCTCTTAAGCAGGAAGCATTGATCTGTGTTTGCACATAACTTCACTATGAAACACCTTTTGTGTATGAACTATTATAATCTGATTTATTTATTTATTTGCTTTTTCACTGTGATTTTGTTCTTTTCTGTTATATTAATGGAAATGCTTTGATATATTGATCTTTTCCTATGCACCCATTTGAGATCTCACTTCTTAGATTGTGTCTTTCACTCAGACTTTTTTCAACTCTTACCACATCAGTGTTGTGTAGTCTTTCATTTGAGCTGGAATCTCTCCTTCATATATCCCTCTAATGACATCCTTTCCTGTCTTGTTCTTCCTCACCAGGGTTTTCATTACATGAGTTACTGTGTATCCCAGACTCATTCTAGTTGCAACTACTCCTGAATGTATACCTTTTTTTTTATTGCTAGTCACATACATGAGGTACTTATGTCATCATTATAAAATGAATTTATATACATTGAAATATATAGTATATTGGCTATGAATACTGAAAAAAATACTTAATAACAGCATAATTTATGGTATTTCTTGTGAGGCACATTGATCTTGCTGTCATGCAGAAATTTATTTTCTTTCCACTGCTACTAATTTACCCCTCATTACATTTAGTGTTAGCCCCTCTCACACAACAAACCTTTCAGCTGCTCTACATGTAAATATATACACAATGTGTGTGTGTTAGACAGTTTAATACCATAGTGGGGATAATGACAAAACAAGAATAGTATAACTGGAGGGCTATAAAAAATAAAAAATGCCAAAAATCTACATAGGAATAAAAATAATAATAATAATAATCCAAGGTAGTAGGTTGGTAGACAGCAACCGCCCAGGGAGGTACAAGCGTTCTGCCAAGTGAGTGTAAAACAGAAGCTTGTAATTCTTTTACATGATGGTAGGATTGCTGGTATCTTATTTCTGTCTCATAAACATGCAGGGTTTTAGGTATGTCTTGCTACTTCTGCTTACACTTAGGTCACACTACACATGCATGTACAAGCATATGTATACACACCCCTCTGGGTTTTCATCTATTTTTCTTACTAGCTCTTGTCCTTGTTTATTTCATCGTATCTCCACGGGGAAGTGGAACAGAATTCTTCCTCCCCAAGAATATAAGAATGGAGGAACACTGCA